>NW_026623288.1:2521167-2644544 GCF_030028575.1 Malurus melanocephalus
ATATGGCAATGATGGACCAGAACAATGAGCACAGTTAGAGTCATAGGATAAGAAAAACTGGCTAGGGCAACACAGCAGGGRAACTTTTAAATGAGCAGGATCATTTCTATTTGACTTCAAAAAGAGAGAAAATGACTATCCTCAGCCTGGTGCGGAGATATTTTTATTGCTTGACTTTTACATGAACCTACAGAGCCGGTATTTGGACAGTGAGAATGTATTTCGGGATGTAKCAGCACGGCTGCAGTGGGGCTGGCAGCGTTTGCAGCTCCTCTGTTCCAAYCCTCAGGCAATCACATCCTGGGTGCGGCAGCACTAAAAATCCCTCGGATTAAGGCAATTCACAATGCTCGTGTGCTGGCTTCAAAATCCATGAGGTATAGATGGCACTGAGACCTTTTTCCCCTAAATAAAGGGTTATTCTTCTTCTTTTAGAAGATGGTTGARGCAACAGACAATATATAATGTTTTGAAGTCTCAGCTTTAATTAGAGAGTTAAAGAAAAGTATCTTCTTTTGTTAAAAGGACGGGTTGTATTGAATGTGTGACAATGAACCTGCTTCCAGGACAACCACCACAGACATTCCGGCAAGGAACTGTGGGGAAGGAGGATAAAGAGCTCACGCTTCACGCACATTGCCATCTTTGCGCTTTTGTGACTCATGCCCTACTGATTTTAGTAGTAAGCAGGAAATCTTGAATGCAAATTGTATTCTTCATCCAGTTTTATCAAAGACAACATCCGATGTTAAATCTATAATTAGTCAATATTTAAATATTAACAACACYGAGGAAAGGAAGAGATGTTCATGTGGAAACTTATAGGGCTACTGTCACAGAAGTAAAATATAACAACCCATGAAAGATAACACATCTTTGGGACAGGGCTGGTTTAGTCTCCCAAGTGCTGCTGCYGAGAATTAAAGCAGATACTGCTTTATTTAATGGAGTCCCCTGCAAAAATATGCCAGTCAAACAGTGTGCCTTGCACTGAGAGCTGCCCTTGTCTGCAGTGTAAACAGCACAGTTCAGTCCTCTTCCCTGGCACACAGCAAACTGCAAGCAAACCCTAAAACAAGGGCAAACAATCCCAGCCAGCAGCGTGATTAGGTTTGCTCTGAAACTCCTGCACGTAAATAAAGACACAGAGAGTGCAAGCTTCTGTTTCCCTCTCTGGAAAAAAGAAAACACAAGATCTGGCAAAGTCCATCCCCAGCGGGCTGATACACAAGGATGAAATGACCCACGCTGCAAGAAAATGTAAACAAGCAAAAAGAGATGATGAAAATCTTATATTTAATACTACAGCCTAAGTTTTCTTGACTGTGGATTTCAAACTAGGTTTTCAAAGGCTGCTGTCTAAAAGAACAAATAATGATCTTGTCAATGCAACCTCAAAGACTGTATGTGAAAAATAATGCAAAGAGGGTTTGGCTAAGGATGAGCTTGGAAATGCAGCCTCTGGGGGATCTGCTTTTTCATGAAATTTTGAAGATACACATAAACAGTGCTTTAGGTTGTGTGCTTAGAATTGTATGGATTCAAGTAAGAGTAAAAAATGCTTTCTTTGTACCCATTTGCCACTTGAAAGAACGAGCATTGCAATCTGGATGCTCAAAAATAAGATTAACCCAAAGCTGAGCAAAATTCCTCRTCTTCCCCCTTTCAAGGTGTTTGCWGGTTATCCATCTTCATCCCAGCAGTCAGCTCACTTCAACTGAAGGTGGCCTGGACTTCACAAAAATTGTGTTTTACTTAAGGAAAATAACAAATTGTACTTAAGTATTCCAGTTTTCAGAACTGGGCACTTAAATTCAGGGCAAGCAGTCTGGGATGGCTGGTTCAGACTGGAATTTGAGCTGGAGAATTCAAGCTGGGGCTCGTAACAGTGTCACTATTCCCAAAGGTGCTGTTTCTCACTGTGCCAGACCTTCCCACCCCTGTCCCCTGAGCAGTGTCTGTTCCCTGCAGGAGCCCCTCGCACCCAGTGATGGGTTGGAGCACAGGGTGTCTCCAGCACAGCTGAGCTGAGCCCAGACTCGATCCCAATGATAAAAACAGCACGAATTACTCTGCCTTGTGGAGAAACAGCGTCACTGCCTCAGCATCCTCAGGACTGTTTAATTCTCACATTTCAATTTCACTATTATTCACACTATTCTGCCTATTCTTGTAATTATTTACCACCAAAACTAAAAAGCAGCAACAATGAAGCTACTCAAAAAAACCCAGAATATTTCAGTTATTCCTCTTTACCAGTCAGTGCATCACATGCAGCCTTGCTTTGATTTCCCTGACTTAAGGATCATCCAATTTGCTGCAATGCTGCACAAAATAAATCACTAACCTCGTAAAGCAACAAAAGGAGGACATTTAATGAGTCAAAGACAATATTGCATTACCAAAACAAAGATTAAAAGAACTCAATTGTTCCTTTAAAATAAAATTTGAAAGCTTTACAGAGCCCAAGAAAACAAAAAAGCCCTACATGAAGGAAATACAATAATTCTAACCATAGAAATACAAATGTTATTGGTAGAAAACATAACAGGGCTTTTTGAGAGAACACCACWGAATGAAAGCAAGAGAAGCAAAAACCGGATGAAAGGAAGAAAGGATGAGACAGATGAAAGRAAAGATGAGAGCCGGGTGAGAAAACAGGAAGGTCATTTTCTTTATCTAGCCTTGCTAACTTCAGTGTTCAGAAACAAAGGCAGCGACTGCTCTCCGCAAAATTGTCTCCAAGGACTYTGCAGCCCATTTGGTGATATTTTTAAAAAATAGTTTGAAGAAAAGGAAAACTACATTCTTTAATGTCACTCAGCAGTAGTTCTGTAGCTGGGGATTTCTGTTCATACAATGGTTTAAAGTTTTTTCTGCTCTAGTTATTTCATTACAACCATAGGATTTATTACATGGTAATTCCCTGAGCTCTTATAAATCTGTTTCGGGATAGGAAGGGGGGTGTCTTATGATTCCAGTCTGGCAACAAATTTTCCATATAAAATTTAATCTATTGTATCTCACTTTTGTATMATCAGATCATTAAAATGCATTGCTAATATGTAAATCTGAGCTAACCTCATTACCATAATTATGCTTCATAATTATTGAATAAACAAGCATTTTAGAGTTTCTGAAGTCTGCTGAGTGGCTTTAATTATGTGCTTCCTAATCATTATTATAAACCTTTGTGGCAATCCTGCCATGTGATTGTTTTAAATGCTGCTCCTGATCTGACTGGCAAGGACCAAAGGTTCGTGTGCTGTGAGCACATCACACAATCCCTCAGCCACAGCCTGCCTGCCAGGCTCCACATGAATTAGTATTATTGTTTAATTTATAGACAGGGCTTTGCTCACAAGCCTTYATGCATTTTAAGGAATTATAGGCAATGAGTCAAATTCCGTTTTCCCTCTGGAAGGGGAATTAGTGAGTGAACATCTCTGTGTGTGACATAAGTTCATTGAATGTAAAGTATTCTAAAAAAACATGCTCACCATAGGTTTTACACCTGCACTGCACAGATGTCCAATGAAACAGCTTTTAAATGTGCTGCCTACTGGGTATTTATTCTATTTTTATTTTCCTTTATTTTTTTGGTGGTTTGTTGGTGGGTTTTTACAATACGTAAATGCTATACAATAAACAAGGCACAGGGTAAACATCAGCTCCCCAACCAATACAAGCAGCTCCACTCCAGCTAATAAACTTTTGCCAATGTATGGAAGATTCAGCCCATTACCTTTGGAAGCCATCATAAGCAGAGCCCTGCTGACTTCTACGAGCCAGTTTCATCTTTAATGAGCAGCACATCGTTCTAGGACTGCCACTGTCAGAAGATGCTGCCACATCTTGATCTAAACAGAAAATGGATAATTACMGCCTTTGCAGGCCCCCAGGAAAAGATATCCACAATCTGTGACAGAGCTGACCTTAGAACAAATGACTCATAAATTGTCAATAAGGTCTTGGAAATATTTGAGTGCCCTTGACCCACAGTGATATAAACAAAAACACCCAGCATATTGACCTTTTCTCACTTTATATGAGGTTGTGTGTAGGAGACTTAATTAAAGTTTGTCAAACTGTAAGAAGGTCAATAAGATYGATTCATACAAATTTTCACAGTGAATTTTTTTCTAAATGTGTTTGATCTATACATTAGAAAAAAGCAAGTATAAAAGGTGTTGCAGAGTTGCTAACAAACCTGCTAGAAGAGAAGAAACAACTGATTAACACCACCACGACAGTTCACCTCAGCTCAACAGAAAACACAAATCACACACGCTGGCAAATGTCTTTCAATCCAAAAAAAGACCCTCAAACAAACAAAAAAAAAAACCCTCAACCAAACAACCCAAGAATCAGATTACTTTAGTCCTTTTTATAGAGTCCCAGGGCTCAACAGATTTTCTAATAGCAAACAGGAGAATGAGACTGAAAATGCCCCATCTCTCAGAGGGCAGCTCTCTTTCTCCAGTTCTTTGTAATAACATCTCTCAACAGCCTGTCCTCTACATATTCAGTCTCTCAGGTCTGCTTCCCCAGAAAGTGAACTAGAAAGGAAGCTCAAATTAGATTCAGGCAGTGATSAACATTACCATTTTGGTGAGCTGAAGCTTGTCAAGCTCTCTTATCCTTTAGGTGAACATCACATTACCGGACCACAGGACAAAGATTTGATGTGAAATTACACTTCACTGTGCATTTATAGGACAGACAGACTGTTTTATCTTAGATGGGGAAAGAAAGATCAGACCTTTAYAGAAAAGAAAAAAGGATTATTCACATTCACTGACAACAGCATCACCTTGTAGGCAAAGACCAGCMCTTTTTTCTTCTATGTATGGATTTTGTGCCCTTCTGCACAACCTTTTTTTAAGAGCATTGGAAAGAAAAGTGACAGGAGTAAATATCAGTGAAATAAATCATTCGCTCTTAAGGAATTCAAGATATAGAACAAGAGGAAATTCAAGTAATACAAGAAATATTTTCACAGAAACATTTTAACCTAGAAATTACCCACAAGGAGCTGGTTAGGAAATAAGTCTCTTGCTAAATTTCAATATCATTTAAATTTAAATCCCATTAAATCCTGAGTCCATCCTTTCCCTACACAAGAACTTGCAGTGTGAGGAAGCTGGTAGGAGAAAAGATAGGATCAGTGCTTTGTTCAGTAGAAAATCTCAGCACAATGCCAGGCTTAGAGCCCACACCAAGAATGACACTGACTAATAACAATAACGCTTTTCATTTCTGTAGTGCTTTTCAGCACAGAATCTGGAACTACTTTCAAGTATCCATTTATTAAAATTCACTATTGAAATTTGGTGAGYTGAAGCACCAAATGTGTGTGCACATTTTCTGGATTAAAAGAAAAGGCACATAAAGATCTGGGGCTAGAATCCCACCTGCATGTGTATGCATGAAAAAAGAAAAATAGCATAGCAGTTTCACGTCTTTTTGGCAAGAATGCTCTTCCTCCTATTTCCTTTTTCTGCAACCAGAATCTTTATCTCCACCTGCATTGTACCACAGCCTAAACAGCCTGGATTGACACTTATTTCCTTGGGGAGGGGCAGATTTGGTCTCACTCTTCCTCAGGAAGCCAAACTCACATCTTGTGCCACCCCACACAGCCTGGGACCCCCAGAGCAGCACAAGATGCATTCCACAGTGACACAGAATTATCAGAAAACCAAAAGCCCCGTGACACAAGAGACTCCCTTGCCAGCATTGTTCAGCCAGAGACAGGCAGTGGTTTGTGGTGCAAGGAAGGGCAGAGAGCRAGCAGGATTTGCCCTTTGGAAGCAGAGCTGATCACTGCAGAGCTGCCTCTGTGTCATGGGAGGCTTTGCTGGAAATGGAGCTCTGAACTAACCCAGACTAAAAGGAAGAAAAGCCCCACTCCTATGTTATTTAGATGTTTGTTTTAGCTAGAGTCACTACAGACCCAGCTCCAATCCCTTCACATGATGAGGGAAGCCTCAAACACCAGCTCAGAGACAGCAGCCAGTGACCAACAAAGGAAGGGAACCTCCTACATCTTCATCACAGAACATACAGGGATCCTCAGAAAAAGCAAAAGGAACAAAACATCATTGCCTCAATGCACCATCTTAGCCACTCGATCAATGTATTTTAGAGCACATTTCCACAGGAAATGTAAATTAGGGAGGTGGAGGAATGGCTCCAGCAAGAGCYCAGTTGGCCTGGCTGCTCCTCACCTGCCTGGGTGTGARCAGAGCCAGAGCAGTGGGCACRGCTGAAGAGCTTWCTCAGTCTGGGACACCAACTTGTTCACTCCTCCTCTGCTCAGGGAGCTTGTAGGATGTCACTCATCTCTGGAATACTGTCCCTGTGTCACCACAGAGCCCGTGTGTGTGACAGCTTTAGTCACACAMAATACATAAGGATGCAGCAAACAYTCACTATCCTCTCATACTCTTCATTTTCTTAAGTGAAACCAGGGCTGATACATCAGTAAAAAAAGCTGCTTTCTGGAACTGCAAATSTCCTTATCACCAGGTACAGATAACCCAGACACCAAAAAACAAGATGGGCCATTGTCTCACCTTTCTTAGCCATTCTGTGGTCCAGAGGAGAAGGAAGAGAGGTGTCAGCCTGAGCCAGGGCATTTTGAATCCACCACAGCACCTCCCATCCTGCAGCTCCTACAACCTTCACCTGCAGCCAACAGGACCAGGGAGACAGTAGAGAAGCTTCATGACACAACTTCTTACAACCCTGCCTTGACTTCAAGCATCAGATTTTACAAACTCAATGCCATGAATCACTGGGATGAGAATCACGAGCTGGCATTTCCTTCTGCCTTCGTGTCAGGATGAAATGTGCTCCTCATATTGGATGTTTACTGACTGACCCTAGGATRACACACGCACTGGGACCTTCCCACTGGCCTGGATATTATTGCAAGATGATGTCCAGAGCACMAAATTCAGTTTCAAATTCTCTGTTTCACTGGCAATTTTTTTTAGCTGACAGCAGATCTTTTTTGGGGGGAGGAAAAAAAAGAAGATGTAAAAATTAAAGGACTGAAATAACCCTTCTGTCCCAGATGAAACCTTCTGTTTCCTTTCTGAAATAACCTTCTGTCCCCACCTTCTTCCTCTGTGTAACTTCCAAGTAGTTTCTCAGTGCAAAAGAGCTGTTATTGCACACTGCACATGTTTGTGGCACTTGACTTAAAAAAAAAAAGGACTGCAAACCCCTTTTCCTGAAGCAGCACTAAAACAGTTAATTACACTAAGCTAGTTAATAGCCTTTCATCATCAAGGACTGGTTCTTCTGCACACACAGGGACAGAATCCATTTATTTTTTATGTATATTCTTTTATTTATCTCACTCCTACCAGCTGTATGATAATTTATTCTCTGTCACTGTTCTTAACTCATGAGTTCATTTAAAGTGCGATAGCAGAGAAAATACATTAACAGTTTCAGAGAATAAAACCTTTCCGAAAATGGAATCCRGCACTTTACTTTTACAAATACAGAATTTACACATTTGCACTTGGCTTAATTAATTAAATCCATACGGGAATAACCCAAGCCATACAGTAGGACACAATATATATGCTGATACCTAATTATCATCAATTTAGGCAGGACAAAGCCAGAGAACTGTCTCAATATGAGAAATGTGCTTGGACTGGCCAAGGAATGAGCAGAGAACCAACCCCACGGTGACAGAAGTGGCTTTGAGGTGTCTGGGATGGGGTTCTGGAGCTGAGAGTCCACCACAGCCAGAAGGAACAGACCCMATCTATCCTTGCACACACATCCCAYGTGGCACATTCAGYTCATTGATCCAGCTGAAGGCAGAACCAGCTTGGGAAAGGGTGGTTGAGCAGTGCTGGACACAGCTGACAGTGCTGGACACAGTGGGCAGTGTGAGCAGGGATGGGGCCAGTCTGGCAAGAGCTTAGAAAACCTCAGATTGCTTTAAATCATGAGTTTCCAAGATCTCAGAAAAAAAACCAAACATCTGTGAGCCTTTCTGTCTTTCCACTAGGCAAGAGCAACAACCACTTTTGTCTTTTGTCATGGGAAGTGATTTTGCAAAAGCATCATCTCCTCTGGCCCATCGGGGATGCTGCGGCGCTTTGGCCCTGGCACAGCTCAGCTCAGCCCCGGGACCACATCTGAGGAGCATCAGCTGCTCCCACCTCGGGAGATTAAAAACACAGAGCTAATAAATCCAAGGGGTGGGTTTTACTTTTTTTTTTTTTTTTCTTTTAAGCAACCAAATTTTTCTACACCACATTACCTTTTTCACTAGCCTCTTCTGTGTAATTAAGAGCAGTTAAAAGAGAATTAGCCAGGAAAAGCCATCAGACTCTTGGGTAAAACAGCCACTGGGCAGAAATCCGCTCCCAGATCTTGGCCTGAAACATCAGCTGTTCTTTGTAAAGGCCTTTCAGAAGGGGCAGCTCTGAGAGCAGCAGCACAGAGGTGGCACAGAGCTGCTGGAAACACTCGGGATCAGGGGACAGTTTGATGGGAAATGCTGCCAAACATCGAGACATCAGGTGTCCCCCCAGAGACAACGGCCATCAGGAGATGCAAATCAGCAAAGAAAAACAGGAACAGGGGAAAGTTAGGAAAAGACATACACACCCACAATCCATTGTAACAATCATTATTATTGATTTTGCTGCTGTCTTTAGGGGAGGCATCTATTACAGGAACCAATACTTAATGAAATTAGAAAGAAACACATATGATTTCCCATAAACACGCTGGAGACAATTGCCCATCACCATTCACTCATTACAACTCCCTAGATTCAACCACAACCTGGAAATACCATTTCAATATCGACATTGCTCTTAAGCAAACACTTAGAAAAAGGGGGAAAAAAAGAATTGTCTTTATTCCATTCCTGCTCAAATCAGATCAGTTYTCACCAAGAGCACTGAATACAAACACTCTTTCCGCCAAGAAGCAATAGTTGCACATCTACTAATATGATCTAGTCAGTACCCCAGCAGAAAAATATGAACTCCACAACAAATAAAAGATTATTTCAGTCTTCATGTCACCTGTCATGGTCCTACTCATTCACTGTTAGTTTGATAAAGTACTTAAAAGTCAAATGCTACTCAGTTTTAAAATTATGCTGGTTCTACTAGCCAGCATCTTGTAGCTAGAAGTTTCTCCCTTATTTTACAAAAAAAAAAAAAAAAGGAAATCACAGAATTGAGTATACAGAGCATTTTTTTTCTGGAAAAGCAATTTAAATGGTTTTCCTCACATTTCAAAAGTGTCTGTAACACATACCTTGAAAGTTTGCATTTTTGTCATCTTTTTTTTTTTTTTAATGTGAAATGTGAGCAGAAATTGCTCCTTTTCAGGTAATGTTAGTGGAGCTCATTACTGGACTACTAAATCTGGAAATCATCTACCTTGACCTTTACTCRAAAAGAAGGTAAAGTGTACAACCTGAACTCTTTCACAAAGACTTTTAGCTAAAAYTCTTTCAAAGTTGCTGCGCTTTTTGTCCGAAACAAGGTTTCAGACTTCAGCTATTACACAGTTAAACAACACAGCTTTTTTAGATTAGCTCTGTGTACCAGGTAGAAGACCAAAATGCAAAACCATTTTATTTGATTTACTCTGAGATCAGGCTCCTGGGGCTTTTCAGGTTAAAGAGGTGATTTCTGAAGCTCTGTTTGTATGTAATAGAAAATTGCTGCACTTTAGTGTAATTCTTATTCTCCAAAATACAATGTCACAAACACAGGGCTGGTACCATCATGAAAATCAGGCTGGAGCACAGACCTATCAAGCACAACAGCATACTCCAGTTTAAGTAGAATTATGGCAAATCTCAGAGGAATTTGATAAAACATAATRGGCTTTTTTAAAACAGTATTTTAGAGAAAGAATATTTTTTTCCATCAACTAGCACTATGCTGTTTAAAAGTTATAAAGAGATCCCACAATCTATACAATTCTATCAGTTCTCAAAATTGCTTCCATAAAACGATTTTTAGAGCTAGAGTCACCCAAAAACTTACTCAAGCACCCATGGTAACGCGTAACACCCAAGCTTCACAGAGCACTTCAGGCTGTGATAATTTTAAGCACATTTCAGTCTCACTTAGGCTGATGCCAGTAAGAGTTTTAGGTCTTAGCAAGGAGTCCTTCTTTCCTTTCAAAGTACTTGGAGACTGTATTTATACCAACACAGCAATGCAGTCCCACTGCTCTCTCTCAAAAGAAAATGAAAATCCTCATGGGAGTTGGGTAAAAGACAGTGACACAAAAGCTGCAGTCCCAGTTCAGCCCCTGGCCAGAGCTGCCCGAGAGGGTGGCTTTGTGCCAGGCTGGAGAAGGAGTTGCTCCCTCCTGCTGCACCAAGGTACTCACACTGCAGCTGCATCTTTCTGCATAGAGATTGGATAACCCACAGCAACAAAAATTAATCAGAGCTCAGAAGCTGTATTATCTGCTCCTAACAATTTGAAGCGTTGATATTTTGGATTTGACTTCATCCCTTCACAAAAGCAGACCCTGCCTTGAATAGCTTCATAGTGCAAAACCTTTTGTTAGAGCTGCCCCCAAAATCAGCAATCCAGGTTTCAGTTTCACCTGGTTTATAGCACAGTGCTTGATCACAACTAAGGCTGCAAAACTGGGCTGCTCTGCACATGCCATTTTATCATTTAGGAAAGGGGAAGGTGGGAAGTGGAGACATCCACATCCGTATTACAGCTCTGCACTGAAGCAAAAAAAAAGCCCAAAATGAAACTACCAGAAGACTCTATGCAAAATCCCTGTGACATGTGCACTTCCACAAGTTTTAAATCAKGACAGTCACGATGACATCTGTGCCAGTGAACATGCAGTGCTTTGTCACGCTGCTGTTGCMTTTCTTCTCCCAGCAGCTCCTCTTGTTTGTGCACTTCTGCAAAGAGCTCCAGCGTGTCCTCCTGGGCAGCAGGACAGCGAGTGAAGAAAGCCGTTAGCAAATCAATCCTAAAGTGATTTATTTCCAAGTGGCAGATACCAAGCAGGCAGCGTATATTTATCATTTGGACAAGGCCTTAATAAAGACAGATTCGAAGTATAAGTCTTTCTTAGAAACAGCCTCAGCTGCAGACACATGCCAAAGCTCCCCTCACTGTTTAATTAGTCACGTGTTTTAGCTGGGCTTTAATATGCATGATGTTTGCTTTCACAGCTACTTCTCTAAAACTACAAGTGTTCAGGCCAGATAGCAGGAAACCTTTTTGAGATACCTATTATGGGTGTTGGAAAAAATATTACAAATCAAAAAATATTACAAATCAAAATGTTCTCCCTGAGACAGTAATTGACACATGTTTATTACCACAATAAAGGTATTTTAAAATAACTTATTAAAATAATGTAAGCAGTACTGAATTTGGCAGAAGACTAAATTACCAATCTAGGACAATAAGAGCATTGCTTTAAAAGAATTTCTTCTCCTCTTTAGAAACAGCACTGTAAAATTGAAGGGGGGAAAGAGAAGGAAGCAGCGCACAGTTTCTTTTTGTCCATAAAAATGCACTGAGCCTCCTTTTATCTATGCCTAGRTAGCCATCCATCATATAAATCATCTATTATTTACTGTAATTTACAATATTTTCTGTGCTGCACGGTGCAGTTTCCCAGTTTCTTTGAGACTAACCTAAAGCCAACCCCATCTTCTCGCACAGATGATATTTCTTTCAAGTCAGTGGGAGCACACAGGTTGCAGAAATGAGGTTGAGCTACTCAGAGGGATTTAGATACACATTGCATCAAAATGAGTGAAAAGTAAACCTTCTGCATGCCTTGAAAATCTCATTTGCTCCTCTGAACTTAATTCAGCTATACAAGTTCTCTCTATYCAGGAGCTCAGTAATATTTTACCTATTTCTTTATGCAGAGCTGCCACAGGATAGTGTGCTCTGTGGCTGTGTCTATTTGCTTTGTGAAATACAACCATAACAAACCTGAGGCTAATGTCAAATTTCAACTATAAATAACTCTGTACTACCAGTACATAAATAACTCAGTACTACCAACTGACTGTTGAACACTTCTGCCCCACATATGTAATGTGAACCAGGMGCTTTGCTCGAGCACTCTGCCATCAGCCAGGAATAACCTTTCAGAAGTCGAGGGAACCATGTGGAATAAACCCACTTCAAGTGCAAAGAGAAACACTTCAAAAAAGACTAGGAGGGAATATCTGATCTGTGATTTCTCACMGACACCCAAACCCATTATTCCACTGAAATAAAAAAATCTGCCTTAATATCTTTCCTCTCAGCAGTAAAGTTAGAAGGGGTTACGTCTCTTGGGATGTAACCTGCCCAAGCAAGGGTGCCAGCCCACTGGAAAGGAGCACAGCAATGACCCCTGTCCCCCTCCCCTTCACTCAATCCCAAACATTGACAGGATTGCCCACACAGAAAGCAGAGCCATGGTGCTCCAGGAAGATGATAGGAACATCTCATGTATAAACTGGAGGCCATATTGACCTCAGAGATGACTTCTTGCAAGCAAAGACACTTGAAAATATATTTTCAAACAGTTTTTAATGAAAAATAAGCTTCTTGCTGATATCTTCTATTCTTACGTGCTTCCTCCAGCCCCTTTTCAACTGAGAAATAGAACAAAAAATGCACACAAGGGCTACCCATAAATGCTCTTTGCACCAAGASCCCCAAACGCTTTTTAACACCCTGTTTCAAACCAGTTATACRAATGAACAGCCCTTCTTCGAGGTGACTGCCTCGGGAGTCTCCAGCCCTAAAATGTCTGTGTTTTCTTAAGCCTTTTAGTGCATCTCAAAATATGACAAGTGTTAATGGCTCTTATCGATATTGTGTTGTGGCACATCCYCTCCCTTAACAAAGGGGTCAGAAGAGACCAAAAAAATCTCAAAGGAAAGTGTAAGGCTAAAACACAAATCTCAACCTTCTCACGGGAAAGGGAAGCAAAGGAAAACACAAAGGATGAACTTCCCTGCAAGGTAACAAAGGGAATCAAACACTTCTCCATATTTCATATTATCACAAAGCCCACACAGATGCACAAATAAATTAATTTGTAAATAATCCAGCCCGTGTTCTTACCTGTGTGTTGCTCAATAGTTTCCCCGAGGTTTAGCAGCAGAAAGGACTGGTGGAGTGCTAAGGAGCTGCCTGAACTTAGAGTGGAATTTAAGTACATACCTCCACCTGATTTGCCGAGTGAGGACTACAGCTGCAAGTCTTTAACACGATGGGTAATTTGCAATTTTGAATGCTCAGATATCACCTGACAGCTTTTTACCTTTCCTTGATGCACCTGTGTTAGACAAGTATGCAACACAGGTTTGCTAACTTAAGCTAAATGCCTCAAGGTAGAACATTCATGAAAAAGAACTTTTACAAAATCCTTTTTCTCCCATTTTATAAAAAACAAATATATGTTATTGGGTCAGCACTGAAACTCTGTAGCATTTATCTCAATTTGGTAGTTTTAGAAATTACCTTGCCCTTACTAGGAAACCAGTGTGGAATATCAGGGGTGAGAGATCCAGAACTGTAATGCTTTGTATGGAGAGTTTTTAAAGTCAGCTTTTGCTAAGCATTACAAAACAGTTCTCCCATTACTAAGACTGTATCTTAAAAATGGTAATCACCACCTGGCATACTCCAGCAACGCTTAGAAAACCGACAAAATGAGGCTGCACTTTACATTTAGGCAGCACATCAGTAGGGAGGGAACGCATCCATGTGCTAATGTAGGCAGACACATGGAAAGAGAAAGACATGAAGTAGTTTAGAGGGCATTATATAATAATTGTTGGCAAGTGCTGGCTTTTTAACAGCAATGGCTTTAGAAATTGGGCAGCAACCCATCAGCCTGCAGGTGCTGAGCGGAGAATAAATTGCTTATCTGTCCCTGCTGCTGAGTCTCAGGAGAAATGCCGTATTGTGTCATTCAGCTTGCTGATCTCTTCAGACAGGTTTCTCCAATGACAGAATTTGAGTGCCAAAAGTGTTGGTTTACTAATAAGGAAAGATGGCTCCTCTGAACTGATATTTCTATATGCTGAGCACATCGCGATACCCTTGGGTAGCCACAAGTAGAACCATTTTCTAATTAATTAATCCACACATCTCCTCTTTCGGCTACATCTGTATACATCAGTACTGACATCAAATTGTCTGTTAACTTCATCAGAAGTATTTCCTTTCCCCGAATTTCCCAGGGGCTGCATCAATACCTYGGTCCCTAAATGAAAGTGGCAGGCGGATGTAAAGTGAGTATCAACAGACTCCCCTATTTGGCAAATCTCCAGTGCAGCCAACAGTTCAAAGTGGTTATTAAAAGGTCAGAGATCATTCCAATTGACAAGGCACCAACTCCAAGTGACACTCATCCAAAAGTGCTAATGGAAATGGAGACAGAAATTGGAAAACCTGTAGGAGACATTTTGACAAGCTCACTGAGTAAAGATCCCTGAAGGCAGACAAAGAACTAACATAAAACAGTATTTTAAAATACTAAAAAACAAACAGGRAAACACATAGATATCGTTATATRCATTGACATCGACCAGTATTCAAGAGCATTTTRAAAATTATTTTCATGGTTCAGGACTATAAAAAGCCAAACTTCTTCAATCTGATACTGCAAGTAGTTGATGTTGTTTCAAGAAAATGCAAGTTTACCTTCCTTTGTCACCTCTATACTCCATGGTTTTGTATGCCTTTGCTTTCTTAGGTGAAAAAAAAAACAAAAGACAGCCCTGTTAAAGGGATCACATTTAATGAAAAGGAGCTGAAAAGGAATTCTGACAGCATCAGATGTCAAGAGTTGATGCCATTCCTTATATATTATTGTATTCAGAAAATCCCACAAGTTCTCAGCCAGAGAAAATTCCCTGACTTAAAATCAATACCCAACTAAAGTCCTTTATCCTGCCTGTAATTGCTGTTTGCATGCAAAGCTGCAGCATACACCTTCACTGGGAGAAAAACTAATAAGAGTTCCCTTATTTCGGCAGAAAAACAAAGACCTCGGATGTCTGCTCTTGGCAGTTCTGGGCTGGGGTGGATTGGGAGGAGGTGGTAATGGCCACATCTGAAAATCACRTGAAACAACCCTCAATTTCTTCAGTGAGCTGCAGATCTCCAGGTCACCGTTGCCTGGGTAAGTTGTGCCAACCCTTGACATGCGATTCCCGATGCCCAAYGAAAGTTGTTCCAGGAAGGGAATGCCCTGCTGCCTTACAGGATGGGGAAACAAAGACATAAAAATTTTACTGCTTCTCTGACCTGTGCAGACTGCATAAATGTGGAAAAACGAGTCGGGAAGTTATTTTACTCAACCCTATATGTTTACAGGGATGATGGTTTGAAGGTAGCAGTCTTTTCTGAAACCTGCAAAAATCTCCAAGTTTCCAGTTTTTGCTCTCATGTGTCTCAACTTTTTCCTGTTSCTTGCCTGTCTCATGCACRGAGYCCTGAGGCATTTGTGGGGGTACACRGTGCACCACACCCCCTGCAATGGACTAAATCCCGTGTGCCAAAACAGTTTCAAAGCCGCATCCTGATTAGCCAGAAACATCTGCTGCAAAGTCACTGTACAGTTCCAGGGCCTCTCTTCTCCTTTGGGCTCCCCCAGCAGATTTGGCTGGTGGGGCATAAAATTGAACTGAAAATGGAGTGCCAGCAGAGGRGAGCAGCCACACACCTCACAAGAGGTGCAGCAAGAACTGGGCAAGATCTGTTCTGCAATCCTACATCCATCTGTCCCATTAGGCGCTCTGAAATGGAGAAACAGAAAAAAAGAAATGTTGCCTAAAGAAGGTCAGGAGACATTTGTTCTATGTTTGTTCTAATAAAGTGACCAAATATTCGTTTGCCAGCATTTTCCAGGGAGATTCAGACATTTCCACTTGAAATTAGACAGAAGGTGAGCTGTGTCATMCTGAAAGGATCCTGGCATGGAAAGGCCATGCTCATCAAGGTCAGCATATGCACAAGGTCAACTGACTTTTCWTCCACCTCACAGCTACTTTCTTTTCTTGCAGGAACACCTGACATTGATTCCCCCCCAACCTTACCATGCTCTTCCTTTGAAATCGACTCATTTTAGTTTAAAGGAGAGTACAAATAAAAAGYACTGAATTCTACAGATCACATGCATTCCAAAACTTCATAGGATGTATGCTCTCTGTGCTGAAATTGCAATCCATCCTCCATAACATTTTCACCTGACCAGGTAGTAGCTGGTATTTTATCACCTCTGTTTGAAAGATCRGATTCTACCTTTTGTTCCTCTGGGGCTGCAGGGCCACTTTAAGYTGTATTTTCTAGCCAGTCTTTCCATAACTTCTGCAGAAGCAGGTAATTTCCACCATCTCCTTTAATGCCAGCGTTGTTTAATCCCCTCCTGGAACACAGTGAAAGGGAATTCAGAAGCAAGTACCTGGATGAATAAAGAAAGAGCATATCCCAGTGTCAAAGCCTGAATTCATTAGTGTGCCAGCATGCCTCTTGTTTTGTTATAGTCCTGGCTATTAAAAATGGGCCAGTTGATCACTGTGGTGCAATGAGAGTTTGAGAACCTCAGGAGCTCTAAGTGAATCAAAATCACACAATCCCTTGTGCTAAATAACGGTGCTGACGTGCTCTGGAAATGCAGAGACAGCCTCTGCTCCTCGCTCAGCCTGTTGATCACCTAAGGTGGGCTGGTATGAAAAACATCTCAAATCACAAAGGCAATGAAGCAATTTCCAAGAAAAAGCCAGGGTGAGACAGGAAAGCAGTTAGACCTGTGCTCCCACTCTGACCACTGGCATGCAGGTTTGAGCCAATCTGGTGTGTTTGGGCTTTTTTCCTCTGTTTGGTAGAACTCAACAGCATTCAACAGTATCTTTAAGGTCTGGTACTCAAGGAGGCAACTTGTCTGTGTGGYCCTTCAGCCTCCAGACCCCTCAAATTTACATTAAGGTTGGTGAGACAGCCAAGCTGAACAGGGAAAGAGGAGAAATCTGAGTTTTTTGTCTATCCAGCACTGTCATCAGAGTAGATGTTTCTTAGAGGAAAGGGGAACCTGGTCTGGACTTTGGTCTGAGGGGGTGTTTTCCACCACCTCACTCTCTGTCCTACCCTTGACCCATTAGCTGCGGATTTCTTCCTTGGAATCGCCCCTTTGCCCACGAGTGGCAGCCTCAGTACCAGTTTCATCCATTCCTCACCCCTTGCCAGCTTGTGCCCTGCCTCCTGGGAGCCCTCCCTGTCCTGCAGCAGCAGCAATGCCRTGCCTGCCCCAGGAGAGCTGGGCAAGTGGGCAATAGCCATGGCCACTGCCCTGCCTGGTGTTCCCCTGGCAGGAGAGACCACACAGGGCAGAGAAGGGAACGTGGAGCCAGGAAACTCTGGGCTGGTGCTGCCAGGGCTGAATCCTGCCTTCAAGAGTTCACATCCCTACATGGATGATCGCTTTTTGTTGTTTTTTTGTTTGTTTTTTTTTAATTACTCCTGAATTTCCCACGGCTTGAGTGGCAAGGCATCAATGGCAATTGTTTAATTAATGAATACTCCAAGGCAGAAGAAGTCCTGCCATGCTCTGAACTGCACTTAGCTGTGCTGACCCCAGTGCAGCGAGGCAGCAGAGCCCAGTGGATGTTGCTGAGGTTGTTTCAAGCTGATGTACCCAGCTGAGCTCAGGACACAGCAGCCGTGAGAGCCACAGAACACATTTCCTTCCATGTGCCAGTCAGATCAATATTCACAACTTCGCTTCTGACAATGCTGATTTCAAACCGTGTTATTTCAGGGACCTGTAAGACCTTTGTAAAGAAGAAAAACCYCCGCGGCCTCCCCAGAAATAATCTTTATCAAAGTAACCTAAGGGCAGGCACATGCATCAACAAATCTATCTRGTAACTACTCCAGTGTCGTGCACTGTATTCAGAAAACTCTGAGGATGGTGAGGAGCAACAACTTAGAATAACAGCCATCACCAGGAGCTCCAGCAGCTGCTCTCGTGGCTGTCAGGAAGCAGCAGAGCAGCAGATGAGCAGCACCCCACAACAACCCTGGGGTGACACTGTCCAAAGGGAGCAGTGCTCCTCCTGTTCCTGCAGCTCAGGTTTGAACTTCCCTTGGCTGCAGTGGCACAATACCACTGTGGAGTGGTGCTTCACTTAATTAAGTCAAAACTGAGACTACCATGCATATTAATGARCACCCTAATGAGCATTAATTTTTGATGTTCCTCGTTAACAAGGATTATAAACTATGACAAATTTCTGTTTGACTGAATGCCAAAATTTGGATGAGCGGAGGTTTAGAATTGTAAATCTGCACGCTTCCCCAGGGGATTAGAGCACCATGCAGATCTGCTCTGAAGGCTTGCATGTCAAAGAGGAAATAAAAATGTCACAACAGGCTGTCTCCCACTGCCCTTCTACATGTGTCAGCAGAAAAGCACTCGCATCTTTCAAGGAGAGGCAATTCAAATTCAAGGAATATTGAAGGAAGTACCCAAGTCTCAAATGGTAAAAATGGATTATTCTTCCCCCGCTGAAAGCAATGAACAGGTTTTAGGATTGAGGGCTGTGTATGAGCAGGGGTGAGCTCACCCCTCAGAGCTGTGTTTGTGCAAACACTTGGGCTTCTGTGCAAGTCTAGTAAAGACGCWGGTTTGTGTCTGTTGTCATGGCATTGGCATGAATTAATTAAGCAGCTTTAAAAGATTAACATAGCTCRAAAAAAATCTGGCTCATGCAGCACCGTTACAAGAAATTTTAGAGGATAACAAACCCATATGGATATTTCATGCAGATATCTCTGGGGCTGTCCTACACAAGCTGGACTTGATTCTTGTGGGCCCCTTCCAACTCAGGATATGCTATGATTTCAAGATTCTAATCCTGTGTTAATTTTCACAAGAGCTTCCTCAGGCTTCAGCTGCCATGGGGCTCCATCGCTGAAACACACTCTTGATGTGTCTGAGCCACTGGTGGGTTCTGTTCATTTGAAGATAATCAAAGTAGTTTCTTTTAGGTTTAAACTCCTACCTTGCTTTAGTTCTAATTCTTTCACAGTCAAGCACCACTGTGAAGAAGATAAACACAACACACCAAGTGAGGCTCATCGGCACTTCTTGCCCCTCACTAGTTCAGACAGAACAAACTGGGATTGTGAGAGTTCTACCCTTACGAACACATAAAGTCAGTGACAAACGAGCAGGAGGAAAGCTGCAAAGTCAGGGGAGCCTGCTCTGCTGCAGTTTCACCAAAAACTTCCAGCAGTTCACTGCTCCACTCCACCTTACCCATTTAACCATCCCAAAAGTGTGTGATCTGGGCTGGTACTCGTGTCGTGATTCTTGTAACTAAAACTGAGGCTTCATAAAAAGTCACTTTTCAAAGCTATTTCTATTTCAGAATATTTAAAATGAGAAACTTTGTGAGGTTTTCCCCTTTCTTTCCTCAGTGTTTTCTTTGAAGCATCACTAAAATCTGTAGTGACAATTTGCTTTGTTATAGTCTAGTGCTCAGTAAGGAAACCCAGTTATTTTAACAAATTTTGAAAACTTTTTTTTTTTCAAAAGAATAAATTCACTAGTGTTGATACCTGCCTTCCATCCCACCCCCCAAAAATACCTAAACAAACAAAAATAACACCTAAACAAACAAAAATAACACCTAAACAAACAAACAAAAAAATAAACAAAAAAATCTTTCAAAAAACTGCTCTCCATGAGCAAGGATCTGATGGGGGTGTCTGGCAGCCACACAAGGTCACCCAATTCACCATAACACACCTGGAAAAACTCTGTGTTCACTGATCTTCTGTGCTGCACCTCCTGCTGACACCCACAAGAGCCTTTGCCTGTCTGATTGCTTAATTTAATTGATTTTACTCTGGATGTACTTGAATAGATTCAGTCCYCTTACTGCTCTCACCACTGTTAATAAATTAGAAAGTGGATTTTAAAAAACCCCACTACTCTCTCTACACATCAGCCAGTCCTGAATTGCCATCTGATTTTCTCTGTGATTGCTGACGCTTTTAGACAGCAGAAATATTTCTGACACTCACACTAAACCAACCTGGATATTTTATACCTGCTGAGAATCTTACAGTCCTGTCTCCCCAGCTGGGAAGGTGGAAATAATGTTGGCCTTTTCCAGTGATCCATGACAAATTTTCATTTCTATTTTCAGTTCACTTTCTATTGGTGTGCCTTTGATTTCAGTTTTGATGTTCCTTCCAATAATCAAAATAACAAATCCAGCTTTTTACTCCATCTTTCAAAACTATCATCAAATTATGTCATTTCAGCATCCCAACAGGACAATTCAGAAAGACCTTCCATTAATATTTACACAGTAGGATCTCAGTGGAAAGAAAACTGAATTAACTTAAAACTGTTGTTTAGGTCAGGAAGGTAATTGTAATTGAAAAAKAGCATCATCCTTATTCTCCTGTCAAAGTGACTGATAACTAACAGCAGGATTTGCTAACTATCCCCTGTATTTTAAGTATTATGGAAGGGTTAATTATTTTTTCTTTAGAGCTGTGAAAAAATTGGGTGTAACCAGATTAAATGGCAAATCAACAGGTGAATAATGATGCTTTTGCAGTCACTTACTCCAACCTCACAGAGTTGTTAGCAGCCTAAGCCTCGGARATAGCATTGGGATCACTCCTCTCAGTAATCTCCCTCATGCACTTCAGAAAAGGATGGAAAAGGAGATTAGTAATTACAAAAATCATATTTTGGAAAATATTTTCCCAACTGACCTGGAATTATATATTTTATGAAACAACCAACAATGTGATTTTCCCAATTTTTGTACTTTAGCCAGTGATTTGATAGAAGCATGGAGAGCTCTTGGAAAAGCCACCAAGAGCTGCTCAAAAGCACCCCTCATTTTCAGATGGATGAAATCAGAACTGGTCTATCCTGCAACAGATGGCTATTTTATCTGATGAAGGGTGATTCTCTCATAAAAGGTATGAGAGTGTGCATGTGTGTTTGTGGGTGGGGGAAGGAAGGTTCTCCACCAGTAAAATTCTCAGAGATTCCAGGAAATGTGCCAAACCACCATGTAATTATCAAAATATCAATGGTGCTTATTTCTTGGAAGTGTCACTGGACCTTATCTTAAAAAGAAAAAAAAATACAAAAAAAAAAAAATAATGATTTATCTTGATTGACAGACTTGTACTGCTCAGGACAGCTCAGATGACCTTCACCTCTGTCAACACATGTAGGAATCCAGTCTGAACATGCTGAAATTCAGTAGTTCACAYGTGTCAGGAATCGGGGGCAGCTTGGACAAAACCCCAAGACAAACAAACAACAAACCCACAGCCCCAGGCTGCCCTTGACCCCAACATGGAGTGCTGGGACAGGTGCCCCTCCCCAACACGGGCAGCCACGAAGGCAGAGCAGGTTTGTGCATCCCAGTGCTGCCCTCCGTGAGAGCAGAGCAGTGAGGGCTCCAGGACAAACATCCTGTCACTGCACCCCTCAGAATCAATCAGTGTCTGTCACAGCACAGAACAGCAGGRGCACAATGTGCCCTGTGCTGCAGGGACAAAGGGACGAGCTGAGCTGCTGTGTGCCCAACAGGGCTCTTGCCATGGGAGAGCTCTGCACTGTGACACTGGGAAGGTACCCTGGAGTGCAGAGAAATGGGGAAATGGCAGGGTTAGCCCAGTGCTTGGAGAGGCAGCTGCCTTCACCAGCAGCTGTACAGGGCTAGCAGAGAAAGCCCATCTTGCAGAAGATGCCCCTGTCCTTCCCTCAGCACAGGGCCCTTCCCCGCTCTGTCCCTGGCACGTTCAGCACAGCCCAGTGACAATGAGCAGTGAGGTTCTCTGYGACTCTGAGGGCACTGGGTGGATCAAACTGGCTTCCCTTAGCCTGCAATGAYGTGTTCAGTGGTGCATTCCTGACTCCCAGCACATTCCCACCGAAATCTGCCACCAGGCTGCCAGGGCTAGGAGAATGGGATCAGCATCAAAAGCTGTTGTCATTGTCACCTCACCCCATTTAAATACATGTTTATGGGCAGCAGCAGAGGTCTGCTCTCACTGTGCTCACCGAGAGGACACAAATAAACTTTAATGAATATTGCCACAGCCCAGGTCAATAGATAAATGGTGTTTAACATTGCTCTCAGAGTGATTTCTAAAAGCAGAAACCACCATTTTATACGTCCTATTCATGAACAAAGGCTACAGTGAAATTTAGCTTGGCATTGGATGGGTTTTTTGAGTTAAGGGGATAAACTCCATTAATTTTCTGTGGATAAAATGTTATTTGAACTCATTCTATTGTCTACTTTTCCCTTGCCAAGATCTCCAATTCCTTTTATCCCTTACTACTCTCTATTTGTGCTAGAGGCTACACAAAACCCAAGCTAGGCAGCGGAATATTTCCTTTATTGCCTGTGAATAAACTGGCAGTCTGCAGGGATTGGCCACACAGCCTGTTCCACACAAYTGCCCCACAAGTTGCTGCTGCTGGGCTACCATGACTTTGCTCAACAGGATTGCAAGAAATGCCCCCAAACTTGCATCTGTTCCAGTTTCCTAACAGTAAGATTACCTCAGTGTAAAGAAACACCACCAGACTTTGATGTACAAGTTTGTATCGGACTAGAAACTTCCTTCTAAGAGAAAAAAAGAACATTTTAACAATTACAATATTCTGCTCTAACATTCATGACCAAACAGTTGGGCTACTACGTGAGATCACTGGGAATCAACCCAAAACTGATTTATCTGGTTTCGCTTGCCAAGCTGAATGACAAGCTGAAAACTGAAGCAACCAATTATGTTTTGAAAATAGTTGCCTTGAATACTTGCCTTTCTAAAATAGTTCCTCAGTCCATGATAGAGAACAGAATTAAGAAAGAGCAGCACCCCTCCATCTTGGCAGACACAGTGCAGATTAAACCTCTCTTGCRAAGATCTCCAAAAAAAGAATAATATAAATTCAGGATTCTGCCAGTAGAGGAGAATGCAGTTTACACCTCTGACAACTTGATGCTACATGGAAAATATTATTAAGAGTGAGAAACTAATGTAAGGAAAAGAGGATAGAGCAGCTTAGGTGAAGAAAATACAAAATTTTGCAAGAATAGCTGAGTGCTTTTCCTTATTCGTTATATTTAAGGCTACCAGTAAAAGTGTGCTAATTAAAAATCATTAGCTGATGATATCAGGTAAGGAAACCTGATCAATAGTCAAAGGAGGAGCTGAGTATCACACAAGAACTCCGAGATCAAAGCTGAACACCAAGCATTTAAGAACTACAAGGGTTTTGCTGWAAAGTGGAAACTGTGGAGAGAATTGAGGAAGAGAAAGACTTGGGTGTGCGGCTACAGATGTGRCAAACACAGGTGCACCAACCAGCCAGCTTCAGCAGGGACAGGGAGCTATGAGGGCAACTTTCCAACCAGGGAAGGAAATTCAAGGCTGAGAACAGTGATGGTTATTGTCTTTACATCTGCCATTAAAGAAAATATCTTAAAGATAAATGTTATTTCTGCYCCCAAACAAATGGGTGTGTATTGATCAAAAACTGACTGAAAACAAAAACTAGGGAGGGGAAAAAGAATATCTAAGAAAAACATTCAGCAACAGCCTTCAAATAGTGGAAACAGCAGAAAAGGAAGTAGCTTGAGTTTAATATATTTGTGAATGGCAGTATTTCACATGATGTGAATGGAATTGCAATTCCCTGAGTTGGAGKTTGCTGGACAATCCTCTGGGAATTGCTGCCCAGCCCACTGCTCTTGTGCTTCTCTTGGCAGGAGTCACCTTGAGCTGSATGATTCTGCAGGATTAAGGCCTAAGGGAATTCATCATATTTAATATTAAAGACTTTACTTTGACACAATTTCAATTGACTACAACAAATCAAAGCAAACTCTGCAATAAATGTCTTCATAATGCCTTGTGCTGTAGCTGTACTTTGAAAGTCCAAAATCAATAAAAGCAAAATGGTGACATATGTTTGTATTATTTGGAAAGCTAAATGCATGCAAGGGATCTGTCACCGCAGGATTAATAGAGTACAAGATGTTCTGTTTGTTGGGCATCTGATTGTCTGTCTCATAATATGAATTTTGAAATAGCTAGGGATTTCTGCTAGTGCATTTGCAGGTTTATGCTGAATTTCATATTAACAATAAATCATCCAGTATGTATAGTTCTCTTTTTCAATTTACTGCAACATAACTTCATCAATCCACACAGGGAATAGGGCCATACGCATAATGAGTAGAAACCTGATAATAAAATATTAAGTAAGACAATGAAACAAAAACATTTGAAATATTAATATCAAGACTCTAAAATACCCCTCATTGCTATTCAGCCTACATTTGGTGTGCACATACCTCTTATTTTTGGGTGGAGTGACAGCAGCAGAGTGCCAAGTAGCCTATCCTAATAACTGCAAAATAATCTACTGGAAATTAGGGAATCCATTTAACGATGATRTAAATGAAAGTAAGATGCATTCTGTTGTGAGGTGAAAGACATTAYTTTTACTCTAGCTGGCAAAATTACCTTTGACCAAGTAATTATTCACTACCTTAGATCCTTTCCTAGGCTCTGAGTGCTTCCCAAAATGACACAAATATATTTGTCAAGACTGAGCCTTGGCCCTCTGTGTGTCTGTGGTAACGAGGCAGAGAAGAATCCCTGACCCAGCGAGGTCCCCGTGGTGCTGGACACTGCATGGACAGTGCTCAGCTGAGTTTCAGCATTGCCTTGACCTCCAGCACCCCTTCCACGTGCTTAGATTGAAGCCCACACAGGCTTGGCAGCAATGGGAACTCTGCATGTACCCATGCACTCACCTGGAATCCAGGCACGTACCTCTGCCCTCACCYTTTTGGGATCTCCTGCAGCTTCAGACACTGAACCTCCTACAATTAATCCGGTCTAGGATGCAATTGTTAAATACATGTATATTCAAAACCCATAGGCAAAGCTTTTTCAAGATCAAATGTTTTTGGTATTCCACAAAATACAGCTCTCCCATCCCATGTGTCATGCAAATAGGCTCAGGAATTGAGTAATTCTCCTCAGCTAACCAGGATCATATTTACTTAAATGATGTGAACAGACAAAGAAAAATATACCACTTGCTCAATGTGTGCAAAATTTATGGCATGTAGATAACATAATGTGTTTAACAGTTTTATCCAAGTTTCAATCTAGGACAAAACAAATATGTTCACATAATCCCAAGCAATATTGTAGCAGTTGCCTGCAGTAAGTGATTTAAAGTTTTAATTAATCATTAAACACACTGTACACATACAGGTTTATCTTTTTAAATAAAAATATGCAAAACTTCCAGAGTCATTAACAATTTAATAAGCTATTTAAACAAGAGAAGTCTTTGAAATGCTTGATCTGTGCCTATGCCTTCTAAGCATCATGCAATAATTTATCATCTTCACAAATTTCTTGTCAGCTGGACCAAAAAAACATGTTCTGCAATTATCTCTATTCTGAAAAGGGTCTAATATAATCTTCAAATCAATGGGTACAAGAAGTATATGGAATCAGGTCAAATATATTTTTCACTGAAAAAATGTTAATTGGCCTTATCTATGTCATTAGGAGCTGCAAAAAACCCAAGGAGAAAATGTTCTATTGCCAGATCACAGGGCTGCWATATCTACATTTTATTTGCAGCAACATAAACAGACAACAGCAATAATGACCAAGTGGAACATACTGGACTTGACAGCATAAATTCAACTGCAGGACACTGCTCAAAAGGTCATCACATATCTTCGCCTGCAGCTGGGGAGTTTTTGGGACATCCACCAGTTTCACCTCCAACTGAGGCTCAGTTTTTGCCAAAGGAGAGTGAGTTAATAATGACCTTCACCACTCCAGGGTAATTTTAGCTGTCACCTACTTGAGCTGGAGTTGGGTGAGCATGGCACAAATTTGCTGTGAAGTGAAAAGGCACATGTGCATCTCAGGGATTCACTTTCCTTGGCTGGGTATTCTGCCAGGAACAGAGGCAGGAAAGATTCTCTCTAATCCCTGCCCAAAATCAGTCACTGTTTGTCCCATCATAAGAAGTTCATAATGGAGCTGATGGGAGTCCATCAAATGAATTATCACATACACACGAGGSAGAATCCCTGGTGACCTGCAGCAGAAACTCCCGAGTGTTAACTTTGTCCYTGACATGTGGAACCATATAAACATATTCATATACACATATTCTAACTTACATCCTGCAGGTCTCAACAGCATATTCTGGACTCAGCAGTAAATTATTGCAGTGTCAGTGGGTGAGCTGCAGAGMCCAGCTGAAGAATCTACAGCAAATAAAGTGGAAAAAACTGCCTGTTATTAGGGGCTCCAGCATTTACTCACTAGGATCAACTTGATTCAAAGTAAAGATTGCCTTCATGAAGCTGAAGYCTTACTTGGGTTATTACCATGAAATTACCTCTTCTGTGTTTCAGATACTTTGGGAATATCTCTGAAGACAATGTGGTGCTTAATAGAGATGTTTGTTCTTAGTTACCTCATATATTTCTGTTCAAATTTCATTGCAATTGATTCAGTGTCTCTGGGCATTATGAACCTTTTTTTTTCACTACACAGTGTGCCACCATCTCTCATTAATATCAATGAGATATGCGTAAGCTTCAAAAGCACTCAGCTTTTGGCAGGATTAAGATAACTTGACAAAAGGAGCAWTGAAATAGATTTTCAAGGAAGACCTGTAGCATTTAGCACTGCAGTGGCATGTTCCGTGTTATTTGCATGCCTTGCTGAATCTTAACCACAAACTTCACTGAATATGATTCCCTGCAGAGRGGAATGAGTATGCACCTTACCTGCATACATCAGAATTTTGAGGCCAGCTGAGGATTTATGGTTTCTGAAGAAGCAAGGGAGATAACTCCAGCTGGGTTGGAAAGGTAAAGYTAAACCAAGAGAGACAGAAGCAAAGTACTGCATCACTAACACAGTGACATCCAGAGAACAGACCGAAATGGGTTAGAAAAATAAATGGAAGTCTGAAAGCACAGTGTGGAGCTATGGATCCAGGCTCTTATATAAGAGTTATATCATACAAAGGAAATAAAACATCATTTGACTTACATTCCTCACCATGCCATCCATTACAGTGGTGTTGCYAGACAAGGGCTAGGACAGATTTAGCCCTGTGCAAGTTGTCTTCCAAATGCCAGTACATAAATTATGATATTCTGTCCCCATTTGAACACTCAAGTGGCTCTGAAGTAGATATTTGTGCCTTGCAGTCTCACTCTTCCACCAATATGCAGAAATGGGAATCCGCAGGCACCCACCTTTACAAATTAAGCAAACATTATTCTGTAACAAATGACTACACACTTGGAAATTATTTTAAAGCAATCTGAAAAAAAGCCTACAGGGGTTCTACAGATTTATTGCAAAACAAAAACAACATTAAACCACAAAACAGAAAAAAAAAATAACATCATTTCCCATATGTTCGATGTGTGAAATGGATATACAGCCCTTTAGGTAGCAATTGTAATAAAGAAAAGTCATCTGGGTCAAATGGCATATTCCTATTTATTATTAGCATTATTTAAACTATACTTAAGGTACACAGAGTGTTCTAAAAGCAAATAAAAAATTGACAGARCCCTTCCCTGAAAATCATACCACCTGCAGTAGGAGAATCAAAGCATCATAACTTTTAAGTTTTTGCAGTGAGGGAAAATGTCACAACAAAAAACAGGTTTCAAAGTTTTGGGTTGTGAAGTGAAAGGCTAATTTAAGAGGTTTTTTCTTTTTATTACAGAAAAAGCAGCAGTCTGGGTTCAGATGGGCTCCTCCACTAACACAGCTGAAGCTACAAACAGGACTATCTCTAACACTACCAAGCAAACATAAAACAACAAGGAGCCCCATAAAACAAAAGCAAGCTCAGATYTCATTTGTTGGGTGCCAGCAGCGCACTATATATATTTCAGAGGAGCTCACACAGAGTGAGGCAGAGTTTCAAGGCAAGGCAAGCCTCAGATGATCCCCTGATCATCTAACTAACACGGAGCATTTTATTAACCACATGGCTACATTTGCTACAGGAAGTGGCAAATCCTGCCTGGGTTTCTCTCAGGTGCTGGCTGGCTCACACCTGGCAATGAGAGTGACAGAGCAGCCACACTCCTGCTTCCAGGGAGTTTGGAAACAAATTTTGAGGCTGCTCCAGTGAAAAGCTCAGAGAGGTTGACTCCAAGAGGGGCATCCCAGATGCCTGGGGCACCCCATAAGAAGCCCTTGGCCCGAAGGGGATGAYAGCAGGGCACAGAGCCTCTTCAACACAGATGAAAATAGAGGTGTGGGGAGGTTGGAGGCCTCCACAAGTGYTCTTTGTTCAAACTAGAAAAGTACACACAAGAGCACTGCTCCAGTACCAGGTCAGACTCTGCTGAGTGAGCCTGACACAACAAAGCCATATCTTGTCTGTGTAGCAAGCACATTCTCTCGCATGCAGATGAACCATAAACTCTTCCAAAATACATAAAAACTAATTTCTGATGATGCCTCAGGGCATAGCAAGATATAAAGGAAACCCAGAATGGATGGAAGTGTTATGATTTTACAATAGGAAACAGCATGGACATGTCCCCAACAGCACATGGACTGCTAGGGAGAGGCTCTGGAGGAATTCCAGGCACAGCACATCTTTTTAGATCTGTGTGACATACATACATGCATATAATACAAAAGGGCACACACATGTATAAATACATAAAACCAAAACCAACACACTAAAGCATTCCTCTTCTGTGTTTTTCTTCCRCTTTCATTTTAAAACACAATGCACAAAGAAATAATTTACATTTACAGAAGTGCCACACATGAACAATAATTAAAACACTATTTTTTTTTTTTCTAAATAGATGTGATGTACACAATTAAACTCAGCATTTAAGGAAAGGAAAAGAAAAATYCCTCACTCTAAGCTTACTGATACTGAGAAGACCAGCTTTCAGATCTTCTAACTGATTTTTATGGTATCATCATACACTGTTCCACTTCATCATGATCCTCTCCCCAGCAGTCTGCATTAACTAGTCCACACCACTGGAAACATCACCTCCAGCCATRCTCACGAGTGCTGATTTTATTTCTCTCGGTAATTTCTTCAATATTGTGTGCRCGTGCAATATCCAGTATTTCAGTTCAGATTTACACAACAACTCTTCTATTTCCTACATGCAAGTGCATTTCTCCAAATTGGATTTCTGAATATAATGCAAGAACATTTTGCTTACAAAAAAACTTTGTTTATTAGCAACATAAAATTGTTAGTTGTTTATGCCCCACTTGTAAATACTGGGCCACATTAACATAAACTTGCCAAATGGAGGGTGGGGGGAGAGTGGGCTATTTTCCTTGCAATCCTTCAGCAGGAGACCAAGAGAATAAATAAAATCAAAGCATGGTAGGAAGAGTTACTACTCATTCTTGTAATTCATCCTTGGCTACGAAGAGGAGACACATGGCCTGGAGGACACGAGCGTGCCCAGCCGTGGCCAGAGTCCCCTTATTTACTGCCCTGAGCCCCAGCCGAGTTTGCCAGCTTGACTTTAGAGGAGAATGTGTTGGCTCATCTTGTGAAAATATATTGTCAGGCTATATATTTTAAATGCTGTCTACCCTCCTTGTAAGATTCAAGACCTAATCAATCCTTTATGTTATAACCAGGTGTAAGTCATAAAGGGGTTGTTATTGCAAAATTTTATGGAGTGAGGCGCTTAGGTACTCATGTGGCAAAGAGATTGGAACATCCACTGCACCCTCATGTTTTCAGGCACTGCTGTCAAGATTTCTACCTACTGGTCGATTTTAAATATTTTTCCATTACTCTAAACTCAGTGGTTTCAAATTTTAGAGTTGCCTCTGCTGCTGGTTTATAAGAGTAAAATTCTTCAACCACAGAGAAAGCCAAATGAGACTCACCAGGATGTTCCAGCTTGGAGGCCAAAGCTCGGTGTTGGCACRTCACAGCACTGAATTTGAGTTTGCACCTATGGGTTTAAAACCCAAACAAATTCCCTCATGCCTGGATTTTATAYACACGTAGTGGATCTGCCTGTGGTGCTTGAGCTGTTTTCTCACAAATTTCCTGCAAAAATCTGCGCTTCCCTCTCCAACCTCCAGCAAGTCCTTAGGAACCTTAAGTTCCACTTGGCAAGCCCCACCTTTGGTGGTGTCTCACTCTGCTATTTTTGTCCTGGGTGATTCTCCCTCCTCTATAGTTTGTCAGAGCAGTTTTAACTCAAAAAATCCAGTTCCCACCCACAGAAATTGAAAAAAATTAGGGCAAGACAAGATACCAGGTATCCACAGTGCTATTACTATTATCTTGATAAAATAGCAGGGACACACATTCTGCCTGTCACAATTAAGGTGATAAATGCCTGTTTCTTTGAGGCTTGTKTGGAAGTCAATTATGCAGATTATTTCTAGAATACAGACAGATGGTGTTTTCCCCCATATGAGACAATCAAGTTGAACTTTGATATGTGCATAAAAATACTGTAATTTGTCAAGCTCCARTGGGGCCATTTTATCACAGATAACCAAAAGACTATATGGATTTTTGTATTTGCCTCTTTTCGATTAACACAGCCTATGTTTCTTTTTATTCCAATTTTTTTTTTTAATGAAAGCTTTGCTATGTTTCATCTTGAAGCCAAATATTGATCTTTCAGTTTAGTCTTCAGGTTTTGATTAACGCAGAAGGTTGCCAAGTGAACGGCTTTTTGTTTGTTTTCTGTTAATTCTTTTTTTATTATTCACTTGCTGCAGTAAATCTTGCTTTTATTGTCCAACCACTGAAAAGAAAAAATAGATTGATTTGAGCCCCTAAATAATTTACAATGCAGAGCTTTTTGAAAAGACTGATGCAATGTTGACCTTCAATTTTGCCCCTTCTCTTGTTGACAATAGAACATTTTTGATTGACTTGAAAGGAAAGAAAGGAAGAAGATTGATTTTGACATGTTAATCAGGGTTTAATTCAACTAAAGCTTTAGAAAATGAGTGTTTAGYAAGACATGTTTTTAACAAAAGAAAAATAAACTGTTCTAAGTGTGAGAATTATTATAAATATTTTSCTTGTCATTTTCATTCTCTATCAGGCTAAATTTCACGCTCCTATTTAAAAACTGAGTTATATTTATTTTTTATTAGCAAATATTCTGATGGCCTGAATTCTTCTTCATCAGCTCCATAATAGGTTTGCTAAGTAATAAAAACAAATAGAAAATCTCTGACAGACGTAGGAAAGGATGGTCTGAAACCATCTGGGAGACAAAGATCCTGTTTCTTGTGGAGACTTTTTATCTCATTGTGTGCAAATGACTTGGGCTCCCAGGGGAACACAGCCAGGGTAAAGCAGCAGCTCCAGCCCAATCCAATGCAGGGATACCTTAACCCTGATTCCAAAGGAAAACAAGACCTCATGCAGGGTGCACACATCGACCGATGCTGCAGGCTCAGAACCCATGCAGTCAGGGAGAAATGCTGTCCCAGGTCTCTGAAGATGAGTGTTAGAGGAGGTGAGGTAAATAACACCTGCCTGATCAAGGAATGATTTGAAGTCTCTTGATGGAAACACAAGGTATTATTCTGAGAACTTTTTAGATACTTGGCAGCAGCACTTAAAGCATGTAGCACAAATAGCTGGTAAACAAATCATATAGGTTTGGATCCAGGCAGGCATTAAGCCAACAGGTATTTAGGTGGAATATTGTACCTACTTTAGCTGTCAGAGGCATGAGGTAGATTATCAAGGTTCACGAGGAGAGATGGATATAGAGTCATCAAACCCCACAACATTTCTGCAGAACACACRATCAGGCACTTCAAACACCTGCTCTCCTCAATCTATTTGCCAAAGTACCTGAATATGCTAAAAGTTTCCGTTCAGCCTGAAAGAGTGATTTCAACAACTTCAGCTTTGCCAAGTCAGAAAGTGGCTCTCAAGATATTAATGTTGCCAGCTCTGACCCCATCCACCTTCCAAAGAGCAAAATGCTGCAYAGTTCCCTACCAGCCATGCTGGGCTGGGCACATCACCAGCGAACCTGTCAATATTTGTAACATCTTTTCTGTTCTRATGATTGTTTAATGCCTCTGGATATGCATTACCTTCATTAAAGACAGTGCAGTTATTCCAGATTTTTACTGGCCTCACTAAGAAAAAGACCGGATCCACATAAATAAAATATTATGCCAAAGTAATAAATATTTAGGTTTTCTCTTGCCAGTGTACTACCTCATTTTCACTCCAGTAGAATATAATAGCAACAAGTACTCAGGGGTCTGGTAATGAATTGTTACACCTGCCAGATATGCAGGTATTCAAGATCCATGTCCTGAAGAATATATTGCTGTTCTCTTAGAATACAAATTAAATTAGGCYATTATCTCAGTAAAGTTCTGATCTATCAATATGACTATTCTGATAGTAAATATCACCATAGAAGTAGTAAAAGCTGARGACATGCCTAACTGTTCTGGACTGGAGCCTAAATTAGACTTCCAAATAGAATAACATATGTCTTGAATGTTAAGTTCCCCCTGAAGTCAACACTATCCTTATGGACTACTTTATTTTAGACGTTGCAATTTTTTTGTAAAATCAYAATTTTAACACAATACAATCTCCCTTCTAGTCATTAAAAACTTWTCACTTAAAAAGAAAGCCCTAAAAAACGAGTAAGTCTTGTGCCTTTCAATCATGAACCCCTACTATCTCCATTCCATCCAGATGTTACTGAGCCTAATAATTTTCCCTGTATGAAKAATTTTGTGTGGGCATGGTAAGCACAAATGTTTTCTAGGACTGCTCATCTCCATGATTTTTGCTGCTCACAAAACATTTGTAGAGGTGCTGATATCTCTGCACAGGTCAAGGAGACTGAATAGTAATAGGTTGTACTAAATTTGCACAGTTTACATGCAGAAGGAAGCCTGAAAAACATGGCCTGTATATCTATTAAAGGAAATACACCAAATTTTATTGACACCCTATTCACAGCAAATAATTGCAAGTCCAAGGCTGTGAACAGGACGTGCCAGTGGCCTTTACTTCTCCAGGGAATTTAACAAGATCATCTTTACAATTGATTTTTCTACTTTCTTTGGCACAACTCTTCGGCATAGACAGAATCTCATTTGTGCTATTGGGTGTTGGATCAAACATCACAAATGTTTTCAGTTCCTTCTCTSTTTTGTCTGAAATGTAGAGCTTGCCACTGTCCTAAGATTAAAATGAAACTTCATTTAACCTCTTAATTTCATTAATGAAACTTTAATGGGCAAGACAGACATAACTGCTCCCTCTGTATTAACTAGGCAAAAACCAGTATTTAAAAAACCCAAAAATCTTTGTTGATGGGAATGTGGAGGGTGAGCAGGGCCAGCAGCTTCAAAAGCACAAAATATGAAAGGATGGATATGTGCTAACAGAGGAAGCTACAAAGTGACAAATGTAAGTTTTTAAATGCTTTTTTTAAAGCACACTGTAGACAGAAGAAGATGCTAATGACATGCATTTTCAATAAACCAAATTCATTATCATCAAGAATAAAAAAATTGATTAATTTTGCACATCCTTAAAACTACTTGTTCTCTTTTCAGCCRTGTCTAAGTTTACAAGGACAAATCAGACTTTTGAAGCTAACTATTTCATTTTTAAGGGTGTCCTTGAAAGACTGCAGCAATATATGTTACAAAGATTAAAAAAAAAAAACATATTAATAGCAAAAACTCAGGTTGAATGTCAGAAATGGAAAACACACATGCAACTGTTGCAAAATAAATTACTGTAGTCAAAACTGCTCCTCAGACTGAAGAGCTCATATGGCAGACTTTTAAAGGTCAACATTGAAGGCAGTCACATTAGAAATGAAGTTCAAGAATATCCAGTGTTCAAATTATTTCACTGCCCAGGGTCCTTATTAGAAAGGTAATCACTGTTTAACAACATATCATTACTTTGTGAAGTGTGTTTTAAATATCTGGAGCACAAAAGATTGTATTTAAAACCAATTCATTCTATTACATCCCAAGCAAAAAAGAAAAAAAAAAAAAAATAAAAAAAAATAAAAAAAAAAAGATAACCATGTTAATTTTACTGGCAATTTCATAACACTTCTTGAGAGAGAGCAAACAGCCCTAACTCCTAAAATTACATTGCAAATTACAGGCCACTTTATCATGTGAAAATTACCAAGTGATGATAATTTCTCTGCTGCTTTTAAATAAAATTTCTTGGTCTCTCTCACACACCGTCCTTCCCACTCTTTTTGCAATTAAAAAAAAACCCATGAAGTTACCCACCAGGTGAATTTTGCCAAATGCTTGTAGTTCCAGTGTCAGAACCATGCCTTGCATAACGGAAAGTTTACATGAAAAGTCAAGGTTTTGATGAATGTCACACTTGAAAGCCAATTAAGTGGGCTGAAAGGAAGACACAATTTCCCATTGTCTAATTGCCTCCCAGCACCTTCAAGGTAATAAATTTGTCACATTGAATTATTAATGAGGAACGAATATTTGACTTGAAGCTTTGAATAGAAAGCAGTTCATTATCAGCTGGCATTGTTCCTTCCAAATAAAAGAGGGGCACTATGGGAGTTAAAGAAAGTTGTCAGAGAAAGCTTTCCCTCACATCACTGTCTCACACACTGAATGCCCCTTTTACATCCTGCAAACATTCCAATCAGGGGGAAAAATTATGGTGCATTTAATGCCTAATTCTCTTTGGCCTTTGCAGCCTGACAAATAAACTTCCATCTGGATTCCTCAAAACACAYGCTTTAACTGTATCACTTCAGACACAGAGACTGGAAATTTTTTAGAATTGGCTACATAAAAGCACAAGGAGCACAATAAAGCAGAGGCCAGTTTTAGGTTTATGTGGCTCTTAAAAGCTGTCTTATCTCTTCTGCAGAGCATTGCTCACACACCTGCTGAAGCCAGGGAGACAGGWAGATCAGTATATTTATGCTTAATCCACGGTTTCTAAAGCAAAGATGATGCACTCGAAAAATATTCATTTCAGCACAGGAGACCTTTCTGAAGGAAAAGGTCCTTTAGACAATCCCATGCACAATGAAAGAAGTCACGTGAAAGATGGAGTCCAGCTCCTTGGTTTTGTGTTGGGTGCAAAAGATGAGTTATGAAATTGAGTTTATTTGGGAGTATCTTGGGTTTCTCCACAGCCCAGGCTCTGCCATGGATCCTGGACCCTCCCAGACCGCAGGGTGGCTGTCACCTGCTGCAGGGACACAGCCCAGCCAGCACCAGCCATCGCTGCTGKGAATTACTGCATCCTAAACTGCACTCATGGTGCTGCACAGCTTCCATTGTGGGCACAGCAGAGCGATGGAGAGCCCAAATGCCAATTCCAGAGCTGGCAGCGGAGCAGCTTTGGGCAGTAATGCTTGTGTGGGGGATGCCTGGCTGTAGTCGCGTAAAGACCAAATCCTGTTCTCCTTGGGCAAAAGCTAAAGGGTTGTTAAGACTCTTTTAGGCTACAACATTTGACAGAGAGGTTTGTTGATCTAAGGAGGTGCTGGAAGGGCCTATTCCAAATCCTGGTTTGAGCCCCTAGCAAGAAATCTCTGAGACACGGCACTCCTGGCACTGTGTCAGGACTCTGTAGAGATGAGGGTGCCTTGGGGCTTCAGCAGCTTTAATTTTGCAATGAATTTGACTTGGTGTCTTTCATGTATGTACCAATAAAATCTGCAGCAGAAACCTTAGAAGTTAATGAATAAGACAGGGAGATTTAGAGATTTGGGTATATAATTACTATAGCAACATGTGCTCTTTCTTGCATTACACCATGAGATCTTCTATTAGGCATGCTACAGTAAACCAAATAAATYACAGGTCACAAARCACAGCAATAAATCMTACCCATATTAAATTGCAAAGTAATTAAAACTGGTATGATACTTACATTTCAAATTCACTAATAACATCAGAGAAAATTCTGATTACAAGTGYATCCAAAGCAACCTCTGTAGGGATTCTTCAACTATTCTTAACATGAAGCCCTGCTCCAGCAGGAACAGACATACAAAGGTTTTTAGATACATAAATGTGCAGCAGACTCTTCCTCAGGCTTCACAAAAAGCTCCTTTCTTGGTAGATCCATAAATAATCTTACTGTGAAAGTAAACTCTACAAAATGGGCAACTTCAGCTAATKAAGTTTTTGTAGAACACTGAACAGTACTATTTAAATTGCTTAATGRCAGCTTGAGTTTTCATGTCCAAGTCCCWCCTTCACCCAGGGACAATTCAATAAACCAAAAAAACCACAGGTGCAGCCCTCAGTGCTCCAGTACTGGTATTGTTGAAGGRCCTGAGTGGATGCAGAGCTCTTCTTTCCAATGTGCCTTTCAAACAGAGAATCTCAATTGCCCCAAATCCCTTGCTGAAACAAGAAGCAAAAAAAAAAAAATAATTCACTCCTATAAAATCTGACAACAGTGAAATACTCATTATTATCCCTGACTTACAGGGCAAGTCCTTAGTCATCCTTGTCTTAATCCACTCTTGCTACAGATAGTGAAGAGTTTTCATTCTTTTTCAAAATAAAATATCAACTRCATATCACACTCTGAAATTAAACTCAAGCTTTCATTACACATGTGGTGGATTTTATTACTCCTTCACTTTTCATGTTGGTCACCTGGCAGCAGTTCCATGTCCTCCTCAGAAACAGGGAGGGGGCAATTGGACATCCTATGCCAGACACTGACATTGCTCAGTCCTGGGCTTGCACTCCACGCAGCAACTCCCAGTACATCACCAATCCACCACAAACAGCAGCCAACACCTCCTGGCAACCCATGAAAAATGTCCTATTTCRAAACAATTTTGCCTCTGCGTGATGCATGTTCTGTTTTTCCTTTCCCTCGCTCTTCATTACTAACAACATTTGCATGAAAAATGGCATCTTTCTTTTTCAAAAAGTTCCATTGTTCCTGCTGCTGCTATTTTTTTCCCTGCACTTGAACTCATAATCCGCTCTTTGTAGCTACAGTGGAACGCTGTGAAAATGACTGTGGTATCGGCAAAAAGAATAAAATGTAGCTGCTGATGAGTTCTCAAGAGGAAGGCTGGGGGCTAATGCTGCCCTCAGCACTCAACACARAAACCAAATGGGCAGCTGCCAACATGTAAAATTTTGCCCCCCTCGGCAGCAGTTGTGTGACTGTCAGCCCTCACAGCTGTAAGCAGGGCTGGAATCTCTGCAGGCGTGCGGCACATCCATCTCCATGGTGCCAAAAACAACACAAAGCYGGATAACCTCTGCCTCTCATCTCCTGCTCCTCTCCCAGGGACAGCACAGACCCCCAGAGTCTCTGGAGATGCCCCTCCAAAGTCATTTAGCAGCAGGCACCACACAGATGTGTGACATAACCAGTGCAACACTTTTGCACCTTTGCTCAAACCCACTCAGGAGGCTGCAGCAGCAAACACCTCCCTAACCCATTGCTTTGTATCTGCAGAGATTACTGACCCCTGACTCTCACCCCTCTCCCCTCTGGGTCACAGGCCATCTGCTCCCTGTGCAAAGACCTTCCTCCCGTGCTGACCCTGGCACTCTGAAGGGACAACMTGGAAAACCATCTCAGAACCCCCCTCCCTCTTCCCCAACCATTTTTTAAATTCCTCAGTGACAACAAAAAGCCATACAACAAGAAAATCACTTCTGGCTGATCTCAGCCTGTCAGGCTGTGTCCATCAGTTGGTTCATGCCCCAGCCCRTGGCTCCTCTTGGGCAATCACCATCACTTTGGCCACTGATATTCAGGTGCTCCAGTTTGCTCCAGCACAAAAAAAAAAACAGTGCACATACATAATAAGCAASGACACAATATGGGCAGTACAGGGGTATGCTCATTTCACCCATGTCCCACTGGTTCTGCTGGCCTTTAATCCCTAAACATCAAGCCAAATAATGAAATTATGTTTATGGYGAAATAAGATCTGTGGGACTCAGTCCAGTCATCTTTCCTGATGTAAAATTAATACACAAAAAATGCTTCTAGTTTAGAGTTGGAACATTCAGCTTCCCAGGGAAAATGTTATTTCTGCAAGAATGCAGCCAAGAAAATTTACTCCAGCAGAGAGGGAGCAAGAACCACCAACATTTTTTCCATGTGGGAAAAAATGAGCCCACAGCAATGTAAGRGGTGCCCAGACCTTGTGCCAGCCCTCCACAGGGGCTGAATTTCCCCCTGCGTGCCCATTCCCATGCAAAAGAACAAAGATTGCTGCTAGCAAAGGGCCTGACCCAGAGCATCACTGCAGCCTCAAATTGCCACTCTATACTTTCCTTTTCCAGGATGAAATTGCTCAGATTTCTTTGTGGCTCCAGAACAAAGTGAGGGGGGAAAGAAGTCAACAGGAGCTGCCACATGCTGTAAATCCTCCAAAGACGCCTTCATCAGCCACACTGTGCTTTTTCCTTCCTTAGGAGGAGTCAGATGCTGACTGCCATGTTTTCCATCCCTCCCACCTCCCTATCAGGATTACTATAATCATTTGATTATTCCTTTCTATGCAGTGCACAAAAACATCAATCATTTTTACCAAATGTTTTAGGCAGTTAAGTTTTGCTTTCAAAAGGCTACCTGCATGAAATGCATTATTATTCATGATGCCCTGAAACAGAATCTTTTTTTCCCCCAAAAAAAATACATGATGAGCTGTATTCATCCAAGCAACTCTGCAAAATAGAAAAGATCCATATGTGATGAACCCAATTTACAGAGCAAGTGTCGTCCCCTCAAATCCAGAATAGGTGAACACAGAGGTGGAGGGTAGGAACAAGCAACAGCTGAAAGCCAACCACCAGAAAAAGGTGAAATACAGCAAACAGAGAGAAAGGAAATGGGGGAAAGCCACAGGTCCAAAGATCTCTGTGGAAAGTAATTCACAAAACTTTCCTTGCTTTGACAAAACCAGCTTGGGTGGTGGGGGATAAAACTTCAACTCTGCCCGTGCCTTCCCACTGCAGTTTTCCTCTCCACAGTTATTAATAAAATAAACACAAAGACAGAAAAGATACTTTTAGGAAAATCAATGTTTTTAAGATATAACATCAATATAATTCAAACAGCCCRAGTCAACTGCCTATAGTAAATTAAGTTTAAAAATTTAACAAACTGTCATGTAAAACTAGTGGTGTCTGACAAATTGAATTACAATAGTAATAYATCACTCACAAAAGTATTATTGATAGTGACAGGAAGATATTGAATTTAAATTATTCATTTTTATCGATTAAACAGTATCTCTTCACCAAGAATGGGGCAAAACATCTGACAAACATTTGAGATTCATATTTTAGCTCCTAAAATAAATAGCTGTCAATCCACCCAGGCTGGGCTTTTGCACATTCCCCTGCAGTGGATCAAGTCAGCATTAAAAACTTCACACATGGAGAGCCATTCACCCACATTTGTTGTAGCTARCACCAAGCTGCAAATCACCCTTTCCCCCTTCCAGAAAGCACTTTAAAAGCTGTTTCTGTGAAGATGCACACACCTGATTGTCCCTATGAGCAGCTGCCTTACCCCACCTGCATTTCAGAGTGGACATCCCAGACACGTGGGACACCCTGGGCTCAATACCAGCCACAAAATGCCATTCCCTAYTGCTAATTCCCTCTGCCCAGGGCCAGTCAGGATTTCAGCTCAAGACTGGGCCTTCACATCATTCGACAGAGCCAGTCTGAACTTCATTCCTTGCCAGCAGCAGTGATACCCCAAACAAAATGAAAGGAGTAATTGCTTTCTGAGCTGAAAGAGTGAGCCAAGCCTTACTGAGAATACTGACCCTAGGCAGCTCCAACATGTGTACTCTGAGGAGAAAAACAATCAGGGAACAGAAAGTCAGCTTGCCTTCAATAACCAGTGTGTACTTCTTCCCCTCAAACTATTGCCTATGAAAAGTCCTGGGGATTGTTATTTCATTTAAGTTCTTAGTTCTTTGCCCAAATTCTGTCCTGTGAGGTTTTCACTCTGATGACACTGAACATCATACATATAATGGGAAAATAAATCTACACCAGCAAAGTAGGTGGAAGCAAAATAAAAGCATTTTAAAACACCCAGCCCTAAWCCAGGCAGCAGTCTCGTAAGGGAAGGAGGCCTCTTGCATCCAGACACATGCATTTGACAGTTTTTGGAGARTTTTGGCCATGGAAGCTTTGACATATCCATAAAAGCCCAAGCTTTCTCCTACTRTAAGTTAGAGAATGTCAGGCTGAGAGTTTGGGTATGTTTGTGCTGTTAATATTTTTACTTTCTTGCAAGTTTTATAGGCTGAAGGAAAATAAATAAGCATTCATGTACATCTGGGTGAGCTTCATGCACAATCAGGATGGCAGAGCTGGTGAGTAGTCTTCAGCTTCCTGTGGCAACTGACTGACATCAAAGCATGGGCAATAAACACAATTTTCCACATGAATGTACTGGGTAACCCACTCAGGGACTGTGCACATCATTGCCATGTACATGAAGAAATGTCAAATAAACCTTTCATCACCATAATACATTTTCAGTGGATTTTTAGGGGAATGTGATATTTCTTTTACCTAAGTCCAAATGTACTAATACAATGATAAAGTGCTACACTTTGGGCTGAATAATCTTRCTTGTCTATATGTGACCAGTTTTCTCTTCAGAACATTAAATTTGAATCCTCATAGCTGGAACTCTGTTACTAACACAACTAACATTGGTACTAACATAAGATAACCATAAGATTATCCAGTCTTTAAAATAAATGTATATTGCTATTCCAGACTGGCAAACTTTGTGTGCCAGTGCCAAGGAAGAGTTTGCACYCTCCCACATGTTGGATCTCAAGCCATGATCAGCCCTGGCTGYTTGATAAGCTGGCACAGCAGACTGCACATGGTGGAGCCCAAGGCACGGGCAATTCATGAACCAGCCCCAGGACTCACAGCCCAACATGGCCAAAACAAGCCTGGGATACTGGTTTTACCATTAGCCAGTGGCTCTTCCTATCCATCACRTTTAATGTTAAAGTTTAGTTTTTGATTCCAAAGAAAGGTATCCACTCCTGCTCTGAATTGTCAGGAGGGATGAAAATGCAGGGCCACAGCTCTGTGTCAATGAAATGTTCCASTGGAATGGTAATATAGGAGCATCACAATTTATTCTTTTCCCTGGTCTACAGAACAAGGTAGAAGTAAATAAGATAATATTAAAGAAAATATAACACGGTTAACAAGCAAATTTATTTAGATACCAGGAGATTGGAGTTTTTTTCAGAAAAAAAMAATCTTCCCCTGCCTCCAACTGTCATTTTTATTTCTTTTACATAAAGATAAAGTCTTTCTTGTCTTTTGGTACAAGAAAGTTCAGCCTACTACCTGGATTATTTCTGTCTACTTGAAATAAAAACGAAATTTTTAATATATTTGACCTTTGATAAATTCCTCTACAGTAAATCCTTTTCATTTCCCTCCTCCTGCTGATCTGTATTTGGGCCAGTGTAAATACAGCACCATTCAGCAGCTCTGAGGACTTCAACAAGACACCACGGAAAATTAGTTTGTTCCTAGCATTACTAATGCCCTGGTTTAAAGCCCTGTGTGATCCATCAGAAAAATACATCAAAGAAAGGACCTCAACGTTTAAACAATTCCAAGCCACTCTACTAAAAAGCAATGAATCCAAGATGTTACAATACTTCTCTTAACACCTTAACATCTAATTTAAATGCCTACTTCTTAAATGTCCTAATTTTAACACATTTCCGCTATTCAAAATATTCTGAACCATTGAATCAAATGGAACTTCTCAATCTTAATCTCCTGCTAATATTTCACAACTCATCCCATTCATACTAAATACACAGTGGAAACCTATAGGAAAGGATTTGGATCAATCCCCAAAGATCTACAACAGTGCAATAAAAATTGGGATAATATTTCTCAGTACCTATTTAAATCCAGAGTCCATTCTGCAGGGAGCACTGAATKAAATCTGGGTCCCACTGACTCCCATCACAGAGATTTTCCTATTAGCAAGAACTCACCACACAAAACTCTGAGTTACACCATCGTGTTGGCCATGGCACAAAACAGAATGGACAGATAAGATGTTTTTCTGCTAACAGGTGAGTAAGAGCATCTAACTGCCAAGAGGGCTGAGAGAAAAAACAGATGGGATTTGGGAGGAAAACAAAAAGTTTCAAACCATTCCTCTGACTGAGAGAAATTGGCTCTTTATTTCCACAGGGAAGAGTTTACAGGCATTTCTCAATGATTTTCAGCAAACAAATATGAAAAAGAATCTATCATGTTGATAACCTCTCTTTTATCTTCTGCCTAGCCCAGAACTACCTTGTGCCAAGTCTCTGAGAACAAAGCTAGCGAGCCCTTCCTCCACAAGATTGTTTTGCTGCTTGCTAGTATTTCCTGAATCTTTATATTTCAATGAAATACAATGAATCTCAGCAAAGAGACTAGAGGAAAAACTTTAACAATTTTAGATAATTTTCTAAATTATTCAACAAACTCTGCATTTCTTGTTTAGCTTTACTGTTCTGCACATCTGTCCTGTTATTCAGCAATTAATGCTAAAAATAAAAGCAGCTTTCCAATCCTCAAAAAGTAAGCCCTATTCCTAAAAACACAATTAAAAAGCCATAAATCTGCTGGGTGCAGCTCTCAGATGTAGCAACGTCCAGCTGAAAACATTCAGATAGCCCAGCCACCTCAGTGAGCCTCTAATTATAGCAGAACACAYGAAATTTCTGAAAAGTTCTTGAGTTCAAAGAGGTGAACAAAACATAGGAGCATTGACCATGATTATTTCTGTGCTGCTCCTTGTATACACTACGTGCCTTTGTATACTGAAAACTGATATAATAACTGATCTGAGTCCAGGCAGAAAAAAAAAATGCAGTATCTGATTTTGGAATGCAAATACCTAAGTGGCCAGACTGTAATCCTAATACCAGAATCCTGGTTTGCTGTGCCTAATCACCTCAAGTTCCCTTAGCATAATCTGTTATTTCTAYGGTTTTGGTGKTTTTTCCTGGTGRTAAAAGGTTTTCCATCACAYAGAGCTATTTCCTAGGCAGCAGCASAGGCTCTGTCTTGYACTGTGTGCTCTCTGCAAAGTCTCCAGGAGCTGCAGGTCTCTGCACCAACTGGGGATTTATTTTCACTGCCAAACCCCCRAGTTGCTTCAAGTACAGCTCCATTTCTGTGCAGACCCAGCAGTGTCATTCCATCACAAGGAAASCTTCAGGGAGGTGGCCCCCATGGGCTGGGGCAGGAGACACTCATGAATTTAGCCAGAAGTTATTTGTAAATAATGTCTGTTTCTGAGGCTGTAGTGTCCAGCAAAATTTCTCATAATTATTTCTGTCACATTCCATATTATTTATGGCCTTCAGTAACACTGGGAAATTAACTCTCAGTCTTCTTTAAAGCACATATGCGAAGAAAGWGAATTAAATGCTGCACATTTCTATTACAGCATTCAGGCACCTGAAGTAATCAAGCCAGTGCATGCAAAGACAAGGTGGAAATAATACTCCCATAAATGCCTATGAGGAATAAGGGCATCTGTAGGCAGATTTTGCTCTCCTCCCTGTCTTCTCTGAACTTGGTTGTTCAGGGAAATCCTGAATTTCCAAGAAGTTTAATCAGCCCACACTGACAGAAGACCAGTCCCATGGCTGCATGAGGGACTTACAGAAAGGAACAGAAAAAATACTTCTCAGGGAACATTCACCCCAAAAACATCTATCAGCCTGGAGGTGTGTGAAAGGTCAGAAGTCCCACACTAGGAACAAGATGCCAACCCTCATTCATTCTTCCTCCAGTATTTGTCCATATTCCCCACAAAACAGAGGCTACAGACAGTATTTTTTGGCCTGTGCAAGAATTCTGTTAATGCAATCAGTATTTTCAAACAGGAGCATCCACGATGTACTTTGGAAAGTTAATGAAATCTGCCCACCAGAAAGGCTGAATATTATTGTCCTTCAGCTGTGTCATATTTACTCTCCAGGGCTATTTCCTTTTCAAAACAGTATATGGGCAGAAATAGTTTTCCTTCTTGTGGCAGGTGCAGGTAAAAACTTACGATCCATGAGAAAATTTATAGCAGAGGTTTGTTACTGAAGGATAGGAACTGAAAATTAACTCTTACTGCTTTCAAATCTAGTAAGTTCCTGCCTGTTCCTTCAGGTCCCTAAATCTTCTCATAATCTGSCCCTGGGGGCCAGCCTGGGTTTGATGCCTCTGTCTCTGCAGGGGAAAACAAAATTAGCAGTTTGCTTCTTAAACAGGCTCTCTTAACATTTTACTAGAGCTTAACATCACCTGGGCAGCTTCTTTARAGGTCCATCCTTTCCCCCAGAGAGCAGTAAAAGGATGACCAGTCAGGGAGCAGGATCCTAAAATACACTAACTYTTCATGAGCTTTTGAAGTCAGACTGTCTGATCCATCTCTCATCTCCCTGTTTTATCTGCAACCTGCAAACCTTCCCAGAGCAGATTTGTATGCACATAGATGTCTGTGAAATAGTTGTTCTTCAGAGACAKTTGAATGAAAACAAGGCCATATTATGCACAGATCAGAGACTTTGCAGCTCATCAGCACCCATTATCACTAAGAGGGAAACTGCAGACACAGAGAAACACACACACACATGCAGCTATTCCATCACCAGAGTAGCACAACCATGACAGTGAGAGTGCCCACAATGGGCACCATGTGCTCTGCACCACATGCTGACACACGAGGAGTTCTTGGAGTCCAGGGGATGACCACTTGTGACCAGCTGCCAGCTGGATTTAATTCCATTCACCATTCACTCTCTGAGATGGACCATCCTGCCAGTTTTTCACCCAGCAGCAACTGTCAAAGCAGATGATGTGGCAAAAGAATTCACGCTGATAAAACCTCCATTTTCCATTATTAACTTGATTTTTTGATGTCCAGACCAAACCAAACCCATAAAATGGGAGCCCTTACCTGATTAAAACAGCCACCAAAATGTTAAGGGCTGCTTAATTGTCTTACAATTCAGCAAAAGATTTAAGGGAAAAGTGTCATATATGAAAGATGGAAATTAGAAGATAGATGGAGTAAGGGTTAAGCTGAGCTTTTAATCAATGTATCAGGCCCTGAAGACAAGGACTTRGCACAGCCATGAATGTGACACAGCTTTCTGAGAAGACAAACTCCATAAGGACACTCCATACCCACCTTTTTATTATCATTAACCTTTTTTGTCTAGTTCTACATCTGCAATATTAAGGAGACAATTACTTATCTACTTTCCAATGCATTGTTATCAAATTATCAAATGCAAACCACCACACAAGTTTCAGGTAGGAGATGGCAACAAACATCTCCAAAGTACAGGCAAAATAACAGCACAGATTTTAGCATTTTTAATTTATTGACTAGCAGGGAATGATCTCATGAGTGCCTGATGGRAGATAAAATAGCTGCTCCAATTCATTGGTATAACTGTCAGCAGTGAACCCAAGCAAAGTGGAAAATGTGACACCTTTCAGCCAAACTTAATGGGAATATAAACAGGTTGAAAAACAATTGCAATCAGGTCTACAGTTGAAATGTTGAAGTGCTTAGAAAAAAATACTTGTTGTGATAACAAAATAAGTGTTATATGAACCAATAAGTCACCAAAGTTGTCACYGCTTAGGAGATAATTTAAAAATACAGAGCTTTGCAGTTGTTTGGAAGTACGTCATGGATTTTTTTTTTTTAAATACACATGACAGCCAGTATTTTGTGTAGACTCAGAAATTTCACATATACTTCTGACTCATTATCCTAAATAAATCATAAAGTTTCATGTTATCTCATTATCTGATGAGAAAGAGTATGCATGTAAATAAAATAAAAGGCCAGATTGCCCTTCAATATATCAGCAATTGTTTTCTTTCTCATTTTGAGTACAAGTTTTCTTCTGAATTATGTAAATCATTAGCAGTACACCTGAAAGTCAAACATTTTTTCCCTCTGCAGAAGATCTTGGCACAAAGAWGTTGCTTCAGATCAGGCGGGACACAAGAGGCAGTAAGGTTAGAAGAACACATCTCATCCTTATCACAGAACCAGATAGAATATAATCATTCCTGACTCAATTTTGCAAAAATTTTATCCTAAAAAATCTTTCACCATGTAGACTTCTTACCTAGGGAACTTATTCCAGTGATGTGCCAACATCTTCACCCCACTTTGTTCAATTCAAACACTTGGAAGTCTTGTGTAAGGCTCTAAGATGACTTTCCTTCTTATATTTTCCAACTCAGTATTTGAACCTTGAAAGTTTGTAATATCCAACCTCTCTAAAATACGGGGTTTTTTTGCCAAAATTGATGGTTTTTCATGGTCATTTGAATCTAGAGGCTGACACTTGGGAAGCAAAAATATATACTTCTTCCAAGTGCTGACAGTATTCATCTAATTCCTAGCAACCAGAGTGGAGAGAACAATAGTCCACTGTCCTTTAACCTCACAGGGCTCAAAAGCTCATAGAAGGGCTGCCCTTTGCACAGGATTCACCTGGGTTTTGCTGGAGGAGGCCAAAGGAAGGTGCTTCTGGGTGCCCTGCACCTCCCCTGGCCCCCAGCCCTTGKTAACATCATCCCCTTCGCTGCAAGGAGCCACACTGCAGCTCTTTGGCTCTTCKCTTCCCTCCTGCCCTGCACATTGATCCAGAAAGGATTTGTGTGGTCCTTTGCTCCATCTGCTGCTCAAACATTAAATGTGAAAGGAGGCAGAGCGCCCAGACTACTGCAGAAATGCTGTTTACTATATGATGCAGTTCACTTGAATTATCAATTTGAAATAAAAGCAAGGTGCTTTGCAGGGGATTGCAGGCACTGGAGATTTAGCTTCACCTGAATTTGGGCAAAGAAAAAAGAGAAAAAGAAAAAAAAATTAAAATCTATTTTTATCACCCCCAGTTTTCCAGAAATCATTTAATTCTATGCTAGATTACATTTCAGGGATTTACATTTATGGGGATATTTTTCCTCCAGTTTGGACATATTTATGTTCTTTGTTGATTCAGAAAATTAAATGGGTGCAGAACAGAACAGAAGAGATTTGCCTTTGCCTTTCCAGAGCACAACCACAGCACCCACCCATTACTGGACTTTTGGTTAATGGTTCTTCATGCAAGCCAACTTCATTTTTCCTAAAGAAAATCTTAGGGACATTGCTTTGSTACTTAGAGTGAGAAGGAGCTCTGTGCATTTAGCACTTTTTTGTTTAACRGGATCCCAGAACACAGATGAACTTTAGCACTTTTGGGCACATGAATTTTAGTGGGTTTGGGCACATGTGCTTCTTCTGCATGAAAGAATGTAAAAATTTAGTCACAGTCTCATTCATCACTGGCCTGATCAAGCTTACACTGAAATCTGTGGGCATATCTCCACAAAACTGGACYCTTGCACCCAGCAATTCCCCTCTGACCAGGCTAAAAATAACAAAGCTCTTGTGTCAAGCTAGACATAAATTGATAGCAGACAATAAATCACTGTAATAAATAATATCAAGAGACGAAAACAGAGATTCAAGTCAAGCTCTAGATTTATAAACTACAGAGGTAACAGATCTAGCAGCTGTGAAGAAACAAATGGCTATGATTGACTGCTTTGTTCTGTTTGCAGATAAACTTTGCAATTGCAGCTCCAGTTAATAATCATGCAGGAATCCTTAGCTGTAAGCACACAGAGAACAATAAAACAGCAAAACTCCAAAGTTACAACGTACAATRGAAGATGGAAGTTGATGCAGCAGGCTTTGCCTTCCTCCTTCATTTGGCAGTACTGTCAAAGTGGCATAATGACTTGGAAAATAATGAATACATAACTAAAACTATGTCAGAATAAGCAGGAAAGGAAAAACCATGGGTTTGCTACCATCTCTCTCACTGCTAATTGCTGATTTTGATAGCTTTGTGCTTCTTAGCCGGCAACACACKGGGAGGGGAGGGGGAAAAATGTTTTATTCAGTGCTCAATAAATGCACTGCAGCTTCGTACTGACACGGCACTCGGGACAAAAGCACTTCACTGTGCCATCAAGCARCTGAACTTCAGTCCTGCCTTGTCTGAAAAAAACAAGTGAGATGCCCCTTCTCCCAGTCAAATGACACATTAGTTGCTGTCACTGCTGTCAAGCCTGAGTTATAATGATAGCATTACTGCTCRTACAGCCTGCAGGCAAACCAAACAGCATCAGAGAGGGAGGCTGCCAGGAAGGTGCAGTCACCACCTCATCTGCCTAGTGAGAGGAATAATGTTTTCTGCAAGAGATATTTACCAAGAGCAGTGATCCTTGCAAACCGCCCTGAGAAACACCCGTGCCTTTCTGACCAGCCTCCTTTTCATCCTACAGACACAATAAATCAACCTTCACATSCACAGCTGATAAGGGTATTTTTCCTCATCAAGGTGAGGCTCTGTCACACTCAGTTCCTCGCAGACCATCCTCCTGGTGCTGTGTTTTGACACAGGTTTTRTGCGAGGTTTCTGACCTCCCCACGCTGCAATCCAGCTCTGATCACACGGCTCAAATGCGTGAGAACTGCAATGTAGAAATTAGCACATGGCACAAAATATCGACCATTCAACCCAAATAAAGGCAGGGTTATGTCCTATGGGATTATTGTCTTGCCATGCATCTATTGTTGTGAATAGTTTCATTTAGAGAGACACCATTTTAAATTTTCACCTGCTTCCCAGCCCTTCAAATTTCTCCCAGCATTTCCAGTTCTGCCAGACTGTCTGAAGTCCCGTTAATAGGCTTCAACTCCTCTCCCTACTGTCAGGCAATGCACTCACATTGTTTGTTTKCTGCCAGAATCAAGCTTGCCCTTGGGTTTCTGTGCCCCCAGCAAACAGCTGCCCAGGTTCTGTCCCACCACCCAKTGGGTGTGGAACAGGCAGGGACCAGCCTCACATCTCAGCATCACACTGAGCTGCTGCTGCAGCGACAGCTCCTCGGCAGAGCATCTGTCCCACCAAAGCTCATTAGGGGAAAATAAGCAAGCGGTGCTGGGGAAGGATCTTGTCATCGTTAATAATGTCAGACCCTTTTCTGCCTTGTCTTTTCATGTTAAAATTTTCAGAAGAACATGGAGGAGTCACACTTGACAGGTCCTACAGTACCTTTGATATCCTGATCAAACTTGGCACCTACTAYTTTATGTCTGGAGTAAATGATCTTTGGAGCTCACGCACACCTCATGCATTAGCATATGTAGCTTTTTTCACATCTATTTGATATGTGGGATTCTGTTTAGCTGCAGATGGATACACAGCTACCTATTCCTTGGCCTWTTCTGATATCCAAGGGGATTCTCAGGCAAATTCCCACTAGGGTGGCCTCAGGGATCGTATTTTTCTGAACTGTACAGGGTCACAGCAGTTACTCTGAACAGCCCATCAGTCCATCAAAGGAGAAGGTAACTCCTGCTAGCCAGCCACACACACTGGCTGTTTTCCTTTCCCCCTTCTGACAGATAAATTATTGAACATGTAACATGGAARTCTTCCTTTAAATTCATTAACAGTTCATCCACACACTATGGCAAGCTGTTACATTTGTTTACCTTTCTCTAATAAGCCTTAGGCTGATTTCTCTCTCTTAAAAATAGTTTCCCAGTGGATACCAACACGGTTACAGTGGTGTGCAATCCCTTTCCCAAACACAGCTCCCTATGTCATGTCCCCAGCTCACGTCTCCTGTGCAGCATGAGAAGTACCAGGCTCCTGAAAGACCCCAGAACACTCCTACCTTTGAAATTTTTATCCCAGACTCCCTGTAAACCACTTTAACTTCCCTGAAGTTTGAACTTACACCTTGTGGGCCCACAATCTCACTGAATGCACAGTGTGGTGACTGAAGCATGCTCTGCCCCAGCTGCAAACAGCTGGTTGGGAAGCTGCCTGCTCCTGCCTGCAGCAGGATCCTGATGGAGAACGTGTAGGGAGTTCTTCAACAAAAACACCATCAGCAAACTCTGCCCCGTGGGTGTTAGCAATTCTAGCAGGTGCCACTAGCCTCAGGTATAACAACCTTCTTCCCTCTCTAGGATGGATGCCTGTGCTCACCCTGACACACTGCAGTGCATTCCACTGCACACAGTAAACAGAATTTCTATCCATTGTGCAGAATATAAAAGAGGCATTTTGTKGTCAATCTCCCATTATTTTTGCTGTAGATGCAAGGAAAGGTGCGAATGGGCCTGGTTTATTGAATGAGCTCATCCAGCAGTGCCAAAAGGCATCACCCCTGCAGGWCCCATCCCTCCCCAACAGCATCAGCCTGGGGTGCCCTGGAGAAGGTTCCTGTTCCCACAGACACTGGAAGAGCTGTAACTACTGATTTTCAATCAGTGCAATCAGTGACCTACCCTAAACAAAGTTTCACTAATTCACTCCAGGACATGCATTTCCTCAGCTTTGTCACTGGAGCCATCAAATCCTGCTACTCCCTTGATGCAGTGATTTGTCCACAAGGAACTCATYTGAAATTTTCTCCCAGACCCAAAACAGAACCCAGCACAGTAGATAGATCTAATCCAAAACTCCAGAAATTCTATGGCATAACTTGGGGCCCGGCAGCTCTTGCTGCCCTCCACATCCTCCTTTTCCAGGCATCTCACCCTTGCTTGTTCTTTAACTTTACCAAGAATCCCTAATTTCTGACACTAGCTGTTCAGAAATCTCACATATAGGGGAATCATCTCCCCATCTTGCTTATATTACAAAACAAATTAGAGATATTGAAGTGAAGTGTGTTAATCCTGTAATTATCATGGTTATAATGAGGCAGTTTAATGATCTTGCTAATTGTCTGTTCAGCAAGACTGGATTGGAAAACATTCSTTACTCCATCCACCCTTTTAATTCTGCTTAGATCAGATGTTTCCTGCAAGTGAAGAGCTGTAGCTGTGTGTATCACTACCCCATCACCAAAATAATGTTTAAAAATCACTGCAGGTCTAACCAAAGGCCAAGTATTATACTGTAAGCAATGTTTGTGTGGCCACAGTCAGTAGCTATTCAGATATATATTAATTGAGACAAGATTGCCAGAGGAAGCAAAAAGAGGAATAAAACATCTCTGTGAGGMCTAAAATTTTGCTTATGGATTACCCGTTAAAGGTCTTAAAATTATCAGCTGAAATAAGCTGCCTGAAAGTTGTTTCTGCCTAATCAACTCCTTTCGTGTTTATTCTGCTGCCAAGACCCACCCTCAGCCTGTGGCTGAATACAGGTGCTGTCCCAGAAACCACTCGCAATGTTCCAAAAACATCACTCCCCAACTGCTCGGGAGCAAAGCAGGACTCCTCCACGAGTCATCAGAGACTCATTAAAAATGATCTTTACAAAAGAAAACAATCAAGAACGGGTACACAAGTAAGAATTGTTCGCTACCRCAAGAAAACACATGCTTCCAGCACATCAGCTTCTCTGCGGGAGTTGTCATGCATATGCTAATCCTGGAGTAAACTGAAAGTAATTCAAAGCAATGAAGCAGTAATTTACCCCATGTTTACTGTAATGCAGCTGATACAGCCAGGCTTTTCCTGCCATGGCTTGTTGAAAACCCCACACCTCATCCTCCCAGCTCTCTCAGCTGTAAGAAGGTGAACTGTTACTGTAATAGTACATGTAGAATTCCCATTTTGAGGCTGACACCTGTGTTTCCCAAACAAATGACTGCAGGAGGAGTGAAAAAGGATGAAGTGTGGTCTGTCCATTTAGCCAAACACACCTCTGAGCTACAGAGGCAGCTGGAGAGCTGAGGCAGTGCTACAGAGGCAGGCTGCCTCTGGAGAGCTCCTTCCCAAGTTCCAGCCATCTCTCTGAGGAGGTGCAATCCCTACTTCACCTGCTGCTGCAAAGCAAAGGTAACTTGTCATCAAGGCTGGTAATAACGGTGCTGTGAGCAGCCACCCAAAACCCAGAGGTCAGATTTAAACTGAGATTAAACCAGCAAAGCTCCACCAGACAGAAAATACAGTGACTAACAAGCAGTTGAGGACCCAACCTCTGCATCCAGCAAGCTTTGCACCACATTGCACTGGCAAATATCGCAGCACAGATAGGTCAAGCTGCCCAGCACAGCAGAGAACAGACAAAAAACATTTCTCTCTTACTGTAACCAGATCTTAATGCTCAGCACCTACCAGATTTTGTTTCTAGCACATTTGACACGCTAGAGAAATAATGAATAGTAATTAGAATTAATCATTGCAAGTTCCATTGCAATTAACAGCAGTGGTTAGCATGCCAATTATTTATGAATACAGAAGTGACGTAAAGGATCAGCCCAAAGATTTAACTAACTCACTGTCCCGTTTCCAACAACTGTCAGCAGCAAATGCCTGGAAATACGTTCACAAGGGCAAGGCAGCCATGAAGCAATGCTTTCCCTGAATACTCTTCCAACCTCCAATGGCTCACAGCTGAGAAATTTCCTGAGCCAAAGACCCCTGCCAGGGCTGTGCATCCGAGCAGCTGGCACCCAGCAGCACCCACAAACTTCTTTTGCTCTGCAGAASATCTCTGCCTGTGCCTCAAAGGCCAAGCCCCAGAGGGTACARGCAAGTGCTGCATGCAGCACTATTTCTTTACTCATTTGAGGTACAATTCTCTTAACATCGCTGCATGAGCTCAAYGCATCACAGCGCTGGAGCACTCCTTTAGCCAAGTGCTGAGTGTTAGTTTGCTGAGAAAAGGGCTCCCAAGTGAGACAACAGCAGGTAATAAATATACTATAGTCTAATGATTTCCCACAGCTTTAAAAACTACTGTCACTGCAGCATTTGGCCATGATAACCAAATGATGCAATCAGGAGAAGGTTTGTAGATAAGCACTAGATTTCATTAAAACCAACCAGCAGAGATTTAAAATGAAGACAAGCTTATCAAGGCACAAGTCCTCAGTTCTWTCAGCTCTCCTATTAAACTGTGCCATCTCTCCCCAGAGATCTTCCCTGACTGAGCAGTGCACAGTGCAGGAACAGCAGGGAGCAGGTCGGTTTAGTGTCCCCTGGAAGGCCATCGCTCCTGCTCCCCACCCTGCARCAGAAATGATGGGCCTCACATGCCAGGCAAGACCTGGGAATGAAAGTTCATTATACCAGTTATGGGAAAAATATTCCCTTGGTGGGAAGAGGAGAGGTCAAGTTACAGAGCAATCTGTGAAATGAGTCTGTGTCTTACTACACTTCAGAAAATAGAGTGAAAGCAGAGAGGGATGACATTAGGTGGAATCACCCACAAGATGAGAATCGAGCACCAGGGAAATGGGAACAAAAACCAAGGGATTATGGCTGAACTCATTTCCTTCACACCTACAACAGACATTTGTGTTCTGTGCTTCACATTCCTGGTAGCACAGACTGAGCCATCCACAGGGGGTCGAACTCAGGATGCTCAAGGCAAAGAAAAGTTATTGAAGAATTTCAGAAAGGTTTTGGTGTAAGCTCCAAAAGCCTTCCCAATGCAGCTGGGCAGTAGCTCTTTGCAAACCAGCTGTTGTCCCTGAAGAAGGTAGCCTAGTGAGAAATTTTAAATAGAACACATAATGGTTTTCAGATGTATGTTACAGCAAGGAAACCACTGGAGATAATGGAGAGCCTTGTTTTCATTTGGGCTTTTGGTTTTGTTTTGAAACAATTTTGCAAAAACACCACTCCAAAAACAAGCTGCTATATACAAAGTGACAGACTTAATATTACATTTCAAATAAAACACTAATTTGTTTCTCGTTGTGCCTTCAAAATTATAATCTTCGTGATTACAAACCCCTTTCCCARAAAACCTCAGATCAAGAGGCATGGAGCTGGCAGCCAGGATTGTTATCAGCATCATATGATCCCCAGCAATATATCCACACTGCAAATTAATTTGCATGCCAGAGATATTTGGGGCCAAACACAGCAGAAACTGMTCATTATCCCTGAGCTGTAACATGGCTCAAAGCCATTCCTCTAATCCATTTACCTCTGTCCATTAACCATCCCTCCATTTATTGGTCCACCTTCAATATGAGCAACTGGTGAAAAGTTTGGGGTAAAAACTTACCAAAGATGAATTAAAGTCARAACCAATATTTATTCTGACATTGTTCTGCAGTCCATTCCATCTACTCCCCAGSTCTCCACAATAAATCACTTGGGCTCTGCATATACTGCACCACATCAGATCTCAACAGCATAGATCAGAATACACAGCTGTGTTTATGCGAAAGAGAAACTAATAAATGAAAAATTATGAGTGGAAATTGAATCTGCTAGACGAATGCTCAGCAATAGATTAACATATGCTGCATTTGCAAAAAAAAAAAAAAAACAACTTTAACTCCAGCTTATATTAAATATTGAGATCGCTGACTTTTCCTCAGCGTTCTGCATGTCTTGATATATTGTAAGCRAGCATATTTCATTAGTTGCATATATCCATATCTCTCTAATAACTTTCAAACTCCTGGACTCCTGTCATTTGGACTTATATTTGAAGAGACACTTGAGACCTATAAAAGAAGGAAAAAAACCCTAAAAACCAATACCAAAAGCAATGTGCTTTCACTGCTTTTGTCAGTGGAAACTTTCTTTGAGCTGTATAATTGAAAAGAAATGCAGCAGCACAAAATATTACATGGGATGAGGAACATTTCAGTGACAGCCTCGCAGCCCACAAACCAAAACATAATGCATTGTTTATCACAGATAATTGCAGACTTTCCAKCCCATTTTAATCTTTTTGTTAGCTTTTAAACAAACTCTCTGTCCCAATTTTAGAGACAGGAAATAAGGAAAAACATTTGCATTCTGTTCTGAAGAATATTCATTATTCAGGGTAACAGAGAGAATAAACTGACTCTTCTGCAGAATATACTACCCTGCTCATGGTAGCTACTCTTTGGAAGATAAGATACAAGCCACTGAACCATCACAACACATTTTCTTTTTATAACTTTTAGGAAGCTGTAACTAAGCTGTAAGCTTCTCTGTTTCTATTCCTTGGCTTTGAATTCATTTTATGCCTTATTCTAAATTATTTTTGAAAATAAGAGAAAAATCCTACCAAAGTCAAACCTTTTTCATGCAGATGAGGATGCCAGGAAGTAACTCAGTAGCAGATTTATCCCTGAGAACAGGAACACATTTAAAAAGTCRTATCTCCATTTTTAATCATTTTTACAGTCTAAGAGGGAGCATTTTCTGGTGAGATATTTTTCCTCCAGCCTGGACTGCTCTGAAGGGCAGCCACGGTCTGTGTAGCATCTGAGCTGCTGAAAATCCACACGAAGATCAAAAATGTAATTCTGATGCCAGTTTTAATTCAGCCTAATTCAGCCAAAGTCATTCAAGGGAAAAAAAAAAACCCCAAAACAACTTAGTGGTCAATAGCCAAAGAGAACTTTAGCTCACCTTTATGTCACCCATTTCATGGACAGCAATGTTGATGACTATTCTTGTTTTCCTTACAGATCAGTCCTTAGCCTGAGTATTTGCTGTATGACTGATACAACTCACCTCATGGCAGTCAGCAGAACTCCAAATGTTCACCCACTATTGCTGAGTTAAAGCTCACTGCCTACCACTCCTTGATATCAGCTTCTCTCCTCAGATGACCCAATTAACCCCTAATTAACAAAAACCCAGCTCCCCTCCAGTGAGATMCCCCATGCTGGGTTACTCATATCCAGCAAGAGCCAACACAGAAACATCGTGCAAAGACAGCTCAGTTTGCTGAACCACTCAGGTATTGCTCGTACCAGGCACCTCCTGCAACGAGATTTGCAGTGTGTTTTTTAGAAGAAAACTTGGTTAAATTAGTATCTGCAAACTGCAGTGCCACGCATGCATAATGCAGTGTGGCAGCTCCAAAGATTTCTGTACAGAGAAGCATCCATAGCAARAAATGAAAAATACAGGTTTTCAAAATACAAATTTGTTGTCTCAAGACGCCTGTTACTTGCTCACAGAACAAATGGAAAACTACCAGAAATAAGAATAGGCATTCTCATTAAGCTGTTCATAAKTTACTGCTTGTTCTGCACTGTCAGCAAACCAGAGACCTCTCTAGCTGGGCCAAAGCTGTTGCTGTCCCAAATTCAGTCAGTGGGAGAAAGCCAAGCAGAGAGCAAAACCTGGAACAAAACTTGGTCAAGGTACAGGRATGTTTGAAGGACAGCTCAGAAGGTGATAAAGCACATTAAATGGCTTAGTCACTGATGTGACACTAAGTAGGACAGTTCAAGATCTAAAGAAGCAAATTGTAATGCAGTCTTGGTCTCTAAAGAAATTACAGAAGTAGGAGAATAAAACTCATACCCTTGTGCTTCAAAGGCATGAAACTCCTGCTGCTGAAATGGAGAAAGGACAGTCCTGCAGCTCTTAGTAATATCTGATGCAGCACATTTTTCAAAAAGACAGAAAAGCAAAGAAAAGAGCACTGCAGGAACACAACAGGGCTTGAAGTCACAGATTTATAGAATTCAATATTAATCAAGGTAGAGCTTSTTATTAGACTATTGCCTTCAAGTTGCTTCTCTTCGTGCATTTATTAATTTGCATATTTTTACACATTTTCTGTACCAAAAAAAAAAAAAAAGAGAGAAATTGATTTTAGATTTCTGAACTATGCTCTGCCTTACTTCACAACCTCCATTGAGCTCCAGAGTGAAGCTGTCTGTTCAAAATGCCCAGTAGCCATTTTGGCTAACAGGACAAACACAAATGCACAAACAAGGATTCTGCATTKGTAACTAACAGACATTATGTATTTCTAACTTGCACCTTGCCCAGGAGGCCGAGGKAGCAGCACAGCACAGACCCCTGTCCACAGCCCTTTCCCTAAGGCTCCCTCTCTGCATCAGACACCAGTGAATACTGACCCTCAYAACAACTCTTTCATCCAGTTGACAATTCCCAAAAGAGGAGCCTTTGAATTATCAGCCAGCCATTTGCACAGCTGAAATRGCAATAAGCCAATACCAGGGTCATAAACAAACGTTCCCAGCTCTTTTTTGTGATCAATTGGTTGCAAACATTTCTACTGGCTCTGGCAGTGTGAGGTTGGAAACCGTGAGTGAGCAGAGCAAATCCCACTGCAGCTGGATAAACCCTCCCTTCCCAATCTGTTACAGCTGTAACAAGGTATACATAGAGAAATAGTGTTGATCAAGGTGGAATAATATTTAGAGCAGAATGTCAGGTTCAGCCACAAATAGATTGGCTTGTGGAAGCAGATGCTACACCCATTAGAATCTTTTAATAAACTGTTATGAAGATTGACACCTTGGAAGTAATTAAGTATTAAGTATTTTTAGGTAATTACTGCAGCAACAACATAAGACGTGCTCATTTTCAGAATGAGGAATTATCTGTAGCTCCCATTGCTGTGCTACTTTTAATAATTCATAATAGTTTGACACCAATGATTATTTTTTATTACTCCAGCTTTCCAACTTTCCAAACAAACTAATGGGGCAAAAGAAACTGTTTACAGTCATGGGAAAATCCCACCAGCTTAACATGAGCTGGTTATATGGGACTTCTAGGGGAAAGAAGCACACAGAAGGCATGATGGCAATGCATGATGAACAGCAAGAAATCCACATATAATGCAAATACCTCTAAGTCAAGATCCTATGTAGAAGGACAGAAAAAATAGTGCAGCAACAAAGGTAGCCATGAGAAAATGATGTGTCATTGACAGGCATGCTGCCACGTTTGTTGGGCTACCCACACACCGACTCTGATGAGGAAGGGATGTTTGCATACAGTCAGTGCTCACAGACCACCACTCAAACCAAGCCCCCCACCTTCTCTCTTCCACTCAAACCTGAACTCAGACTTGTTCCCCAAGCCTCCAGACGGGCACAAGTTCATCCTAGACATCCAATCAYCTGTCTGCATTTGCCAAGTGAGCCATCAGAAACTCTCCCAGACCCACACTCATTCCGTGTTCACACTGGCAGAAGTCAGCAGCATTCTCGTTCAGAGCCCCATCTTCACAGCTGCACACAGAGCCAGACTCAGGCTCACGCTGCTTCCAGGCAGCATTTTATCTGCAAAAAAATACAAACCCAAAATTTCACACAGGCRCACTTGTTACGTTTGCTATGAACTGCCCAGTTAAGCCCCAACAGGTTTCTGTGAGGTAGTTGCAGTAACATTCAACATTCGGATGGGTTTTCTCAGTGTAGGAAAGCTCACCTGTGCTCCTCCTGCAGAGGAAGTGTGCCTGTCCTGAAGGTTCTTTTAAGAGTAGAGTGACCAGACCAGATTTCAGTGCTGTTCCCCTCCTGCACAGTGTCACCACTCCAGAATTCAGGAGTGTCCTTCATCCACCTACTGCCAGTGGGYTGGGCATGACACCCTTCAGGTACTGACAGAGTGAGAGCAGCTGCACTCAAAGAAACTGCTCTGCCATCCTAAAAGAAGTTTTGAGAATTAAAAAGTAAATAAAAATAAATACACACCAATTAAACAAGTCCAAACTCCAAAAAAATGCTACTAAATTTAGAAAAAAAAAACAAAATAACCAATAAAGGTTAAAGCAAAATGGTCTTATTGACAAAAATTGCTTCAGTAGTTTTAGAATTACCTAAGAGTGACTTTAGCCTTTTTATTTGCAGTAACCTTGGAGGTTTGTTTTGTATTGTAACTTAAATGTCATGTTATAAATACACTTTGAACTGAAAATACATTTAAAAAAAAAAACTTTTCAAAATGGGACATTCACTAAAAGGAACCATTTTCCATAAATAGGCCTGGCTTTGATAGAAAAATGTCAGCATAAAAAATACCCATCATCTCCTTCTGAACTGTGTGGCACCTAATGAGAGGATATTCCTAATGCTGCCTTGTGAAAAAAGCACCCAGGCACTCCAAGACAGCCTTTTTCCASTGCCTGGTCAGTCCTCACTCTACCCTCCTGGCAGAGCTGCTCATCAGGAAAGCACAGAGTCCTTCCCTGCAAAGATGGGAATATTGTTGTTTAGGATAGATGGATAGTGTTATATTAATCCCCACTTTATCTTCATTTGCTCCCATCACAGCAAAGGCAGAAATATCTGGCCCGTACACAGCCTCTGCCCTACCCCATTAACATTTGGTTAAAAGAGCYACCAAAGGGGAGATTAAGAGCTCCTCATTTATTTTAAAGTGTTTCCTGGTTTGTTTCTGAAATGCACCATCTGTGCTTGCACCACGATGTGTTAATGAAACCAGGCTCTTGGTTCTTTTAGGGCACAAAAGTCATTTTAAATGCTCCGGTAGCTGGGCACCTGAACCCACAAGTTGCAGCTGTGACTGTAAGTAGTATGTAGTAATGGAATATCCACCCTTCCACCTCAAAAAGCTCATCCCAACAGCTACCAGGAGCTGCCTGAAGAAGGTTGTGAAAAAACCACCAGCAACATCCAGTCTCTTTCACAATTCACACTTAATGAGGCCAAGGAGATTTTAACATCCATAGATTTCAAGTAATGGTCAGATTCAAACAGCTGGAATTGAGACACACTCTCACAGATGGTTCTTATGTTTGCTTTTTTTGTGGTTTAGCCCGTAGACTTTGGGATAATTGTGTCTTCAGGATCCCAGGGCTCTAATAAAGTTGCATTTCCCATCAGCTCTTTTTTTATTTGCATTGCTACAGGAGGTACCTTGGCATCTGCAAGACAAGACAGAAAGGCTTACAAAGTGGATCAAAGTGTAGGATTAGGGCACAARCTGACTCTTCAGATAAATATACAAAACCTGCAACTAAACTGTGCTTTGAAGAGGAATTTTAAATTTTATTATATCTATTTGGTGTTCTCTGACTGTGTGCCCTAGACAGAAACCCAAGATTTTTATCCTTCTTAAGCAAGCAATAAAGGTAGTTAAATTCCAGACAAATTCTCTCTGACCAGAGCACATTTCCACAGCAAATAACCCAGATTACGCTAACAAAGCAATGGATTAACTTCTTTCCCCTCAAATGGTAATGCTGTTAACAGCACAAAGCCAAGTGACACTGTCTTGACTAGAAAAAGCCCATCAGTTTGGAGCAAAGATCAATCCTTTAAATAGTAATATCTCCATCTGCTCAGAAATTACCATCATCTGGGGAACACAGAGAAGGAAGGAAAGGAGGAGGAGGAGGAAATGYGAGTGGGACAGAGGTGTTAACATCTGCCTTTAAAGACAATGTTCTATTTGGTAAAAGTGACATAGTTGTGTTTCCAAAGAAATGAAAATCTGAACTTTATGTCAGCAGTCTGCATTTTCCTGAGGAGCAGCACCACAAATTTCAACATCTTTTACCCTCAAAGTAAAGTGGTACCAGTTATCATAGGAGAAAAATAMATCATAATGGTTCATGTCCAGACCAAAAATTAAGTTAGCTCTGAAAAAGCAAAAGTAAACCCTGAAAACATGAAGTTTTATTCTGCATTAAATWTGAAACAAACTTACTAAAAACAGGAAAGTAAAAAAAAAACCCTTGAATTATGCCCGGAGAGGCCTTGGCCATATGTGGTGCCATATTCAGAAATTTCTTTCTAGGCTGCTATGCCACTATTCCATTTGTTAAATTATTTTTATGTTAGCGAGAATGATTAGGTTTCTTGTGCAGTTATTGGGACCCGAAAGGCACCTTTATTTACCTCATTTATCATATACAGCAGCATTCAGCTGAAATGTAGAGGTAAACAATTTTAAATAGCAATATTCTTGCTAGAATGCAGTCATCTTGACCACAGGAGCTTTGGAAAAAATGCAGATTTAAACTGTTCACATTACTGTTTCATCTGCATTTCAGTCTGAATTACTAACTTATCACCAAGCTCAGCAATAAAGAAACACGGAGGGAAGATATTAAATATTTATGCCTACGGTACCTTACAAGCTTTCATTGAAATATTAATTGTAAAACAAAAGCACAACTGTTCCTGCAACCAGGAGTGGTAAAGGCAATACTTAAAGCCAACCAACAGTTCCACAGCCAATTTAGTTTGGTGCTCTAAATGAATTGTTAGCTCAATTTCAATCTGTCGAAGGAAATACTTTGAAAACATATATTCAAAATATTTGTCAGTCACTTTGCAATCAGCACCTGCTAGAACTGTTAAATCACTTGCATCTTACAGGATAAGTCCCTAGATTGTGTTTATCTCCTTACCCTGACTCCCCAGTTTATGCTGAACTTCTATGACAGGATTCCCTGCAGCTTTGCACACTCACACCAGGACTGACTCCCCAGTTTATGCTGAATTTCTATCACAGGATCCCCTGCAGCTTTGCACACTCACACCAGGACTGACTCCCCAGTTTATGCTGAATTTCTATCACAGGATCCTCTGCAGCTTTGCACACTCACACCAGGACTGACACGTTAGTCCAAGACTCCAGAGCCTGACCTGACCACGATGGTTACAGCAAAGCAGGTGCCACTTCATACCAGCCACAGGCAGCTTTCCATCATGCCATTTTCTTCAAGGTGCTCTGTTCAATCAGAGAATGTCCTTTACAGTAAGTYGCAATTATTTTTTACAAGAAATAAAAGCTTACTGCAATCTGAAAGAAATAAAAGCTGGTCTTTGCTGAAAGAGCTTATTATAAAAGGCAACCTGTGTGGGTGAGGAGGGGAGGAATGCCAACTAAAATGGGCTGAAGAGAAAAATCAAAGAGTAGTTGGGATAAATGAYGAGAAACCTCTACTTCACAGAGATTAAATTATTAATTATCCTGGAGAAAGCTCTGTGTTTACCTCGCACACGTTCAGTGCCTTAACAACGGCCACCATCGGTGCTGCATTAGAACAGCACAGCGCACACTGAGCTGGAGCTCAGCTTATTGCATTACAGCGGATTTTAAATACTGCTGCTCCTCAAAGGCAATGATATGGGGTCAAGAACATAATACCCATTGCAGAGAAATCTAATTCCAAAGCTGGGAAAGTCTCTTCCCACCCCAAAATGGCTTTAGTATTGAAATGAATCCCGTATTACAGCTAAGCTTCGGTCAAAGCAGAAACTGACAGATTTATTACTACCTTATCAAGTGACTTCATGGTTTCAAAAAATACATATATTCTTCTAAAATCCATTTATCTAGGCAGAATTTAATAGTTACAAGAAGTATGCTTATTTAATTGAAATTTGCTCCTAGCATGTTACTCTAGGGCTCTCTCCATCTGCAGCACCCCACCAAGGCKTGCGTCCTTTTATTCCTGCCGTCTATCTTCCACGTTCACAGGCCCACTTAAAATCAAGCTAAGGCACTTTCCTTTATGCCTTTGCATTCTCAGAAAATTGCTTTTTAACTTGGGTCAGCTTCAATTTTAACTTTATTTTTTAGGGAATGTTTTTTTAATCTGCAGCAGCTCAGCATTTATACACCTCATTTTACAGTGCTGCTCTGGGAGAAACGAGGGAAGTGGCCGTGGCCTCATCACCCCAAAGCAGTGCACTGTGTTCATCAAACGTGCTCTGAGCTCTGGGGAAGACAGGAAAAACAGGCTGCATTTTGTCTCAGGCCCTCCCCAGCCTCCAACACGAGGTGAAATCACTGCTGGGTGATGCTGGATGTCAGCACAGGCTCTCCAGCACACACAGGTCCATGCGCCCATGGGACCATTACTATCCCAAAGCATTTCACTTCTACAAACCTGCTGATTAATGAAGAAAGCTAAAGGCCCTTCCAGAGCTCAGGACAGCTCTGGAGAAGGGTAAGCAGAAATCATCACTCAGCTAGAAGCTTTCAGTTGCATTAGTACATACCTGGAATAATTTGTTCAATCCAAGTCACCTCAAAACAAGCTGAAGGATGCCATGGGAGCCCCAGGTGAGCCTGCAGTCCCTGAGGCAGCTCTGCATGATCCTCCTCATGCCAGGTGAGGTGACTCCAGGGCTCCGGGAGCACTCAGCACAGAGAGACGGGTCTGGCAGAAGGGAAACCAGAAAGAGAGTACATTTAGAGTAGACATTAAGAAGACATACCCTACTGTGAGAGAGGTAAAGCCCTGGCACAAGTTGCCCAAAGAAGCTGTGGATGCSCGATCCCTGGAAGTGTTCAAGGTCAGTTGGATGGGGCTGGGAGCAGCCTGGTCTGTGGAAGGSRGGGGGGGAACCAGGTGATCTTGAAGGTCCCCTCCAACCCAAACTATTCTATGATTCTGTGATATTAAGAAAGCAGAGCTGCATATAATTGAGAYTGCAAACATAAAACAGCTCTTTGACTAAAAGTATATCAGAAAATAAACTCCAAACTAATCCATGGATATAGGCTACACACTGAGCTTCTAAAAGTTAACAAAGAAGGGTTTTAAATATGTATTCTACTGGGTTTGGTTCCCATAATAAATTCTTAATGAAGAGGGGCTGATGCTTCACATTTCCTTTTGTCCACTTCCAATCACAGTGCCAAGTGCACTTATCTGAAGGACATTATTTTAATGAAGTCATTTGTGCCCTTAAAATTAATATGTCAGAGCAGTTAAAGTCTAGTGACTGTAACCAAACCAAATAMTGTATAATGGAGAAATGCAGTGAGAAAAAAATACAGCCTGAAGTCAAGGTTAAGTAGTTAACCTTAGGAAAAAAAGAGGGAAAAGAAAAGCCAACACCAATTATACATCCCCTTGACAGACCATAAAGGATACCATTACATTGTCATCACCCCACTGCATACAGTTGTAAATTGAGATTATTAACCATCACTGTACTGTACACTGAAGGCACCATGAAATTTATCTTCATTGGAGGAGATAAAAATTATATTCTTGTKGTCTAGAGACACTTGATCTAAGAGAAGCCCCTTTAGCAGTACAGTACCAGAGYTTCTCAGAGAGCTATGACTGGAATGATCCTTTCTGTTGTACAGTTTCATGCAAGCTAAACACATTGCAAAAATAATTTCACTCTTCCTGTTCTTTAAGCTAAGTCATACAGAAAGTGCTCTTTAATTCCATCAGCACAGGAAAATACTTCATTCATTTTTTTGTATAAAGCCATAACAGATTGTTATGGTAGCAGCTCCTTAAATTAGAACAGCTCCAATTCAGGGCTTCCTGTCTTTAAATAATTCAGCTTTTCCCACATTCAGGTAAAAGTGAACCATGTGCCATCTAAAATGCCAACATWCAAGAACACAAAGTGCACCTGTTGATGTGCTAGTGCTTCATCACTTTCTTACCATGGTGTTTTCTTCAGTGAATGCCAGCATTTCCATGAGTATTGACAGAAGTAGAGTTGGTCCCCTGTGAAATGACAGGGAGTGTTCACATACAKAATTGAGGCTCCTTCCTTCATCATTCCAGCAGATGTGCCACCCACAAATTCACTGCCCTTTGGGTAGTGGAAGGGGATTCCTAGCTAAGCACACAGGAAGCATAAACACTTGAAGAGTTAATCTCTGCCCAAGTTTCCTGATATCCAACACCCCACACCTCACTCCCAACAAATGGACAATATTTTTCTCTCCTGCAGAGAAAGACCAAGTCCACTGGAATCTAACACCACAGCAGTTCACTTGGTGAAGCTACTGCTCACATGGGGGTTTTCTTCATTATTAGCTGCAAACATTTCCAGACAAGAAAAGCACGATCACATTTGCAGAGCCCATCACAGATATTTACACGTTCTTCTTCTTGGCCCATGGAATTTACTGGTTTGATAAACTCCCTTCCCCTTTTAACACAGCTTAGCCGTCTCCAAGGTGCACCTCCAAACTAGATTAATGTACCTCCAGAACATTCATAAGGTAAAGAAATGTAATTTAATTTGTGATTGCATAAACCAGTCACGGAAGCCTCCCAAGAAGCCCGAGTTTTCATTTCTTTCATAGTAGACATTTAATTATATGATAATTACTTACAGCTTGCAGCTCAGCTTCTACTTTTATGAAATATAAATTGCTCTTCACTCAAAAGTGCAGGATGAGCATTTAAAAGGCTTCATTAAGTAGGTTTTAAGATTTTTCTGACGACTTTCTTTAAGCCGTGGAATGGAAACCAGATGTACCTGTAAACTGAAACTTGCTTCACAGAAGAACAAAGTAGAATTGCTAATGTAATACCAGGATGGATGAGCCTTTACAAGAAAAAAATATTAACTTTTAACAAACACATTTTTTAAAATAACAAACAAAATATTTCTGTCATGCTGCATGATAAAAGGGACCAGAAGCGAAGAAGCAATACTGCCAGATCTCAGACATGAACAACAAGGCTCTTTATTCTAAATTTCCAGAGATTGGAAACCTGAGGTTTTGTCAGACTCACACTGTTATTAAAGCAGCCCAACCAAGAACCCACCAACTTATTCGTGGCTTCCTAAAAGCCCAGAAAACAGGAATTATGAAAGCAGAAGAGGAAGACAAGAAGAAAATTTCACATGAATTTATGTACTGTAATTCTGTGATTATTTTGACCTTGYTTGTGATTTGAGACCATTAGGAGATGGTGGTGTTGGAACTTCTGCCGTCTCATAGTTTTACAATGCTTCACGATCAGACCCAGGAACAAATGTATGAGGACACAAAATCACCAGAGGCTGAGCTCCTGGCTGCTACAAAACGTTGTGCAGGTGTTTCTGCTCTCTGGTGGCCACACAAATATCTCACACTGGTGGTAGAAAGATGCTGTTTGCYGCAAATCCTGCAGGAAATCATGACCCAGGCAGGCAGTGTGYTCTTCTGCCACAGGGCTGTGTCTCYTCCATCCCAGGCWGGAGAGGTGAGCKGGGAAAGGTGCTGAGGTRTGAACTCCACCTTTTGAGACTCCAACAGGAAAGTTTTTCTTACGTTAGATTAGCAGTTGGGTATGCCCATACTATTAATTACTTCTGGATTCATTAAACACGAATATTCAAAATGAGACAATAAAGTTAGCACACACAACCTGCCTGTAAATTCTGCTTGGCAGCTGYTGTCTGCCACCCTCCAAGTCGGTACCTCAGAGGATAAATTCTCTCTGAGGCAGAGGAACACAAAACTAGACAYTTGCCTAGACCAGTGCATCGTAAGGAAACAAAGCAGAACTAAAAAACACAGATTGAAAGGCTCAGTTAACCTGCCTTAAGTCCTTGTATGGACAATCTCACTCAGGATTAAAGCACCCCTAATTCAATTGGCTTATTAATTCCCAAGGGAAAACAAAGCTAATTATGATTTTGTGTCATTTAAATTCTAAAGTAACAAGTCTACCCAGAATTTGATCATTTGGTTTAAAAGGTGCTTTGGAATAATTTTCCTAAGGGCTCCAATCTAGAGCAGCATTTGCAGACTGCAGAGTCTTTTCAGACACTTTACAGACACTGCAGTACTGAGCACTCACACCACCCCAGAGTCACCTTTGTGCAGCAAGTGAATTCAGTTTCCTRTTTTCCCTTCCTCTGGAGATGATATACCCCAAAGAGACATTTTTAAGTGTGACCATGGCAAGCAGCACCACGGACACTGGTCTTTCTGCACAGGCTGTGAACAGTGCTCCTGACACACTGCTGCCTGGAGTCAGCCAAGATCCGGGGGAAAACAAAGAGCCACCACCCCACAGCAAGGTGTGCCTTGGCTGGAACGGGCAGAAAAGTTCATCTTTATTTTATGTGGTTTACAAAAGGGCAGAGAATGCCACGCCATTTCATTCTGAACAGCTTCTTSCATTATCTACTGCAGCACGTAGCACTTAACAGCTAAATAACAGCAAAGGAAGGAAATTAAGAAGAATTGAGGAGCAAAAGGAGTTGCATTTCCAGCTGAGACGTGGAGAGAATTGAGAGGCAGTGAAAGACTGCTTCATGTAGGACTGAACAGAACATATCTTCTGCACCCTTAATCACACCAACACAGTCTGCTGGGGTCAGGCTCTCAAATAACCCTCATATTGATCAGTAATGTCTCAAACTGTGGAAATCAGCTTAATGCTGAAACAAAAGCTACCTGGCTGCACATAAAAAATTTCAAACCATTTTTTGAGCACAAGTGCTGAAGGAAGGTGTGCCCCTGGGCTGCCCAGCAGCATGGGTGGGTCTCTCCCACTATGAAAAGGCTACTCAGAGCTACTGTGAGACCTGACACTCTTTTGGCCATGCACCTCACCAAAGGAGGACAATATTCTCTACAGCTGCTTTTCCAAAAATTATCTCATGTTCAGAGAGGAAAAAGGACGGTCAGGGGCAGGGAGACATCACTGCTTTCTCTGTCTTGGCCTCTACACTACACCTATTTCTATACTTCATCAGGAGGATCATTCAGTGAAACAGTTTGAAGGCAGTGGGGAGGTAAGGAGAACACCTGATCTACAAAAATAAAAGGTTTCTCTTTTAAGTTCCATTAAGTCTGACTGAAATTTTGCATCTGCAACACCTGCRCATTTAAGACTATAAGGGATAAAGCTGTAATTTAAATCTGTAAGTATAACAAAACTTCTAAAGAGCAATCTTTTATTCTTTCCAATCTGTTCTTTTAACATTTTATTAGTTTAAGGCACCTTTAAAGCCCATAGTAAGATATAACACCACACTCTTCCCAGAAACTGAAGTAGCACGGCCTCAGACAACATCTGCCATCAGGCAGGTGCACTTTGTGCTCCAATGAAGAATGTCCCATTTTTCATAGTTGGATACTGCTGGGGAACCTCATTAGAAACCAAATTACTACCTGCATCAGGTTTACACTAATGTATTGACATCTACAGCACTTGTTAAATGAACCGTAAATCCAATACACTAAAGTCATTTTCAACTGAATCAAATCAGGTTTCAGTCAAAAGAATTACAATTGTTATATACTTAATGCTTGGCACTTTCCTGGTGTCTCCAGCTAGATCATTTCAGACACAGAGAGAAAATTGTGAACCTATGAAACAGCACAAGTTAAATTGGACACACTGCAAGCATACTAAACACAGGGCTAGGAGTCTGAGSATGATAATTGACTCTAATTGACTGCTTGGTAAAGCTACCCAGGCATCCACAGGCACACTCCTTACTAATCTGTTTTCAACAGATGCTATTTTCTTCTCCTTGGTTAATTTATACTTTCTTATTATAAACCACACTGTTTGCATTTCACAGAATATTTTCATTTTAAATCCTTCCCTCCTGGTCCCCCTCAGAAGTAATGGCTTTATGGGACTATGGACCCAGCTGCAATACTGTGCACAGTCCTCCTCAGAATTCTTTCTCAACAGGAAGAAAAATGTGTCCCAGGTCTTGGGAAGCAAATTCACACTCATGTGTTGGTTGTCTCTTCCCCTCATCACTGGTCTTCCTTTAATAGTGATTTAGAAAACCTTGACCAAGTGTGAGTGACGACAGCATTAGTCCCTCATTTCCTTTTCTCTCGGGATCAATTGTTTCCCAGTAAATCCAGGGCTGTCATCCAGTGCCTGCTTGTGGCCAGGTATACAGTACAAAAGGGGATGTCAGCAGAGAGGACAAAGCCAGTTTTCCCGCTGTCCTGCTTCTCCAGCCTACCTTTTCAGCTTGTTTAAACCAAGACATTTGAAAGGCCTAATTCAAATTCAGTACAGCTACGAATTTGAACTAGCAGATTTGTCCAGCTAGATTTTCCTCCAGCCTCACATAGACACTTTCCTTAAGTGGCCTTAGTTCTGCTTAATTCATTTCCCAGAAATAGAAAACAGCAAAATGTAAATTAAAAAGGAAATATATATGAGCCAGCTCCTCTATCAGCATAAATCGAACCTGGTACCAGTGAATTACACTGACACTTAGTGTCTGAGGAACCAGCTCCTTATCAAGAGGTTTATATAGATTAAATTCATTTACTAGACCAGACTATAAACAATCTCTTTTGGCCTCTTGCTGCTAAGCCCCAGGCAGACTATCTGTGCAAGCCCTCCTCCTCCTCCCCTTTGCTYGGAGCAGTGCTGTCCCTGTGATCTGCTCCAGCAATAAAGAAACGCCCCTTGGAAGAAGTAGCCACGCAAAAGAWTAAAAGGCCACATTAAATTTATGCAGCCTGGAAGCAGCTCTGCTGATCAGTCAGATATAATTGGTGACCTTCTATTATGAGAAGAAAGAACCTCAGTAGAAGGGGTGGAAACGACTTGTTTCTATTCATGCACAGAGCTGGATTGTTTGGAGAGCTAAGGCTGTCCAGTTGGATGGCACTCTCACACCTCTGGCCACTTTCCATSCCCATTTACCATTTTCCACAGTGCCTGTGCAGTTCCCAGCCTGTTCCTGGAGGACTCTAGCAGACAGTCATCCTGCAAGTGCATTCAAGGACACTTTTGCAATACCTGTTACTCACCTGACACATTACAGGCTGCTGGTGAGAGTGAGGATCACCTGCACAGTGCATCCCATTCCTGCATTGTTGCTGAAATGCCAGATCTGCCCCTAGAACAGGGCTCTTGAAGCTCCCAAGTCAGCCAGCTGGCAGGGAGTCAGCCTCCCCTGAACCCAGCACACAGGCAGGTCTTGGCCAGGACAAGCTGGCACTGCTCAGAAGAAGGCATTGGGCCATTTGCTCAGTGTGTTTGCTATCAAGTGAAAGGTCAGCAACTCATTGTGGAAAAAAAACATAGAAAATGCTGGTAAACTGAGGTGAAACCACATCCTCAAGTACAGTGAGGATGATTAGAGTGAAGATCACACTTACCTTGGAACAGATTTGTTTTCAATTGCTTCTTCCTTCCTGTTGTCAAGTTCTTTTTCTGTCCCACTTTGTTTTTCAGCATATTTTTAGTTTCTTATTCCCCTGTGAACAAACATCTTGCACACAAGTTTGATATAGCTGTAATTCCTTTCCAYTGCTTCCCTGGACTGCTCAGTTTGCATCAGTGTCCCTCAGGAGATGGATGAGGATGCCATGCTGCTGGCATCTACTCACCTCAGCCGTTTCTGCAGTGAGCTGGGAAGGCTGCACCATCATCATCACATTAGTCTATAGCCAACTCTCCTACTCTTTAACCAAGGTCATTTTATACTTCTCCACCCTGCAAAATAAAAGGATAGGTATTAATTTACYATCTGTACAGTTGCTTTGCATCCTACAAAGCCAGCTCCCACAGGGTACCTGCACAAGATGCTGACCAGACAATCAAAACATTGGTGGGATAACCAGCACTGGCTGATGTGGGAGCTATGAACTGGAGATCTCTGTTACTAAACACATGAGTACAATAAAGTCTGTGATTTCACTGTAACTGAGTCTATAACACACATCCTCTGTGAACCACACATTCTCCAGGGGTTTAGGAGACCACATGACTGTGTAGGGCTTCCCTTTACAGAAGACAAAAAAGCTCCAGGGCAAGCAGGGGACAGAGTCAAAGGAAAACCTGGTCCATTGCGTAAAGGGAAAGAGGTTCAAACTCTGTACCAATGAAAGGGCAAAACCAAAAATTGAGGTTAGTTCAGAGGCAGTTACAAAAGCTCAGAACAAAGAGTGGCTACATGAGACTTTAAAAACTAGTAGCAGATCCAGAAATAAAAGGCAATCTTAAAGTGAGTTGTAAAGGAAACACATAAAATCCTCAACATAGTAACAGGTGAGAAAGGTCATTTCAGTGTAGAGCTCTCCCAGTACAACACAACAAACAAGCTTGCTAATGCTGAGAGGGTCAGGATAATTTTCTTGTAGTACAGGGTCTGTGCCCAGCCATAATGCAAAACAGCCAGCATATCAAGTTACATAATCAGCGTAGGAGGACCAAAACACCTTCCTCAAACATCTTTGATGAAGGCTTCTGGCTTTTGAATTACCTGCTATGCTTCAATTTATTATTTTTGATGACAGTCTTTTGTTTTCATCCAAATTAATTATGCCTAAATCAATGGTAATGGTAGATTTGGYATCAATTATCCCTGTAGATGCTCTTAACTTAAATTATCCTTTTGCTCACAGATAATTCCCTTGCCTACCTCCTGCCAGAGCATCGACACCTGAGTATTTATTTCACTAATTAYTTTTATGCACATCATCTCTGGCATTTGATATAAACTGCAGGAATATAAACAGCTTCTCCCTCCTGTGTTGTCCAGAGACATCAGAAGCTGGGCTCCCTCATCAGTGAGGCACTTACAGTCTGCTCAGAAACTGCACTGAAGMTGAGCTGTGTTCACAAAATCTTCCTCAGCCCCTGTACCAGACAAGGTGCCCAAGCAGACACTTTGTCTAAAACTCTTTGTGGAGTCTTAKCAGTACAAGACCAGGTTTACTGACGTACTAGACCAGTGTCTCTTCACTTATCTTACTGGAGAGTCAAGAGCTCAAAAAAGCTGAAAACTGTCAGGGTTTTTTTGCATTAAAAAAAAAAAAAAGACTTCTGCACTTTTGCAGCTGCCTCTCTAGATGTCCACTTCTCCAAGTCTTCCCTGGCCTGGAAGGGATTATTTCATTCTGAAAAAGATGCAAAGCCCACAGTGATTGGAATAACGGATCCAGATCCACAAAGATCATGTTTTGTGTCTATTCCACTTCCAAATAAGAAAAAAGAAAAAAAAAAGTTGTTTGTTGGAAGTGAAAGGCTCCTGCATTACCATTTACATTATTATCTTGTCTACCTTTTTCCTCATCTATAAATCACCTAGGTCACTCGACTTTCACAGAAAAAAAAAATAACCAAATAGATGCAAACATTTTTTCTGACATTCTGWTTCAGAATGTAAAAATCATCTCAAAYTGCCCCTCTACATTTGAAAATTGTRTTTATTTCTGAGACAAACAGGATTAGTCTCAGTGACAGATTAATTCACTTTTTGATACAGGAAAAGCASTCTGTGGGATGAACACAAATACTGCAGGTTCCAGAGGATTGCAGGAGAGCATTTCACCTCCAGGTCACTGGTTCAGGTTCCATCTGGGGGTAGGGACAGAAGATTTTTTTAATGTCTAATGTTCAATGGTCCATGTGAAATGAGTTTTGTTGTGCCTTCACTTCAAGTAACACTACTGAGTGTCTTAGGGGTGAGGCCACAGACTGGGCAAGTGCAGTGAACAGTGAACCCTCCTGCTTCCTAAAAGTTTCCTTTCCATAAATTCTGTTTTGAGCTGACTGTGACAGTTGTTCAGTCACAAAACAAAGGATTTCTTGACACTGGGGCTTATTAGCTCATTGCTTGTCACCAAAATTAAAATTTTTCTAAGTGAATGTTCAAGGCAGCATTTCCAACCCAACAGAACCAGTTAAAAACTCAGATCTGATTCAGAGATGACTAGGCTACTCCCCTCTAGAAGTTTCTCCTTTTTTTCCTATTTGCAGATRTGTGGGTTTCTCTAAAGAAACATRCACAGTCCCAAAGCCTAGGAGACTGCAGTTTTGGAGCATTTCCAGAAGCACCAGATGAAACACACTGCACCTGGAAAGGTCTGCTGTGGGCAGATGGAAATAAGCAATAAGCCATTTTTCCWTTCTGTAATCCCACACCGCCAATARCACTGCCCAGAGGCCTCATTCCCTACCTGATATGCATACTGAGTTACTTTTACTCCTGTGACATAACACATTTAATGWATTTTAAAAGCAAAAGGCTACTTGAGATTTCCCAAATTGGAACGCTGTTTTAAAGGCTGGAACTGGAGACACTTTGTTTCAGGGAGAAGACTACTGCTCCCAGGAAGGCTGCTCTGTCGACCTTAGCAGAATCRCAGCAGCAATAAAAGCACTGCAGACAGTCACTGAGAGCAGCTGTGCTGAACACAGGGCTCTGCAGAAAGGGGAGACACTGGAGAGGGAATGCAGAGAGACTGGAGAGACCCTCCCAGCCTCAGGGTCTCCGAAATCCAAGCTGCAAACACCAAGGTGATTCTCAGAGAGCCAAGAGCTGTTCTGAGAGGCACTTCTGGTCACCTTCTCCCACAGAGGGCATCTTTTCAGGATAGCTCTTGCCATACCTCTTCCCCCAGTCTATGTACATGAGATGGGAGAGGGGAAGAAAAAGGCAACATTCGCCTGCAACGAGTAGAGGAAGCAAGAAAACACTGATGTGTTTTCCAGATCTTGCCACAATGCTGTGTAAAAGAAAAACAKGTTCTTGCACCAGCTACCCACCTGTAACAATTTATAGCACCTGATTTGGGGGCATTAACCTGTGCACACAAAATGTGTCACTTCTTATTATTCACTGTAAACATGTCATCAGCATGGAAATATGCTCAGCAAGGCTGCTGAGGCTGGTCCTGAAATTGTAAACAGCCCATTAAATAGGAGCAGTAAAYACTCCAAAGTGCTGTAGATCTTGGTCAGTTAAAAAGCACTGGACAGACTTTAAACCACATAAAATACTCAGCTCCAACTAAGTCCCCCTCTTGCRATCCAACCCAATGCTGCGCTGCAAGAAACTGAGATAAAAAAACCAAGCAGGCAAAACCAGAAAACAGAAAACACAGGAGCACTTTCATAGCTGCTGGCTGCTGGGGCAAACACCAACACCAGCATGACAAGCACTCCACTGAAAGACAAGAGAGGGATGAAACACAGGCAGGGGATATCAATGAGCACAYATCCTTGTTCAGAACAAAGCTGTCTCTGAGCCATCTCAGGCAGCAGAAACAAAAACAGGATCCACTGCTGGTAACTGGTGATTTTATACTGGAACACAGAACTGAGTAGGAGACAGAAACAAGATTTGGTATCTAATTTATAGGAATATTTTTGCTAAAACRCAAACATCTAATGCAGCTGGTCCTGTGTAATCCAGTCCCTGGACTGGGGAGACACTGGGASAGGATGGGACCTGGGTCTTACCATCACACAGGAAATACCTGAAATTATTTTTGCAGGGCTGGAACTCAGCTGATCCTCACAGCAATTTACACTGCACTCAAGGATAGAAACCACATGCTTCTTTCTTTACCAAAGACCACAAAACTTCATTTACTCTCCTGATTGTGTTAACCAATATGAAACAAAGTAATTTTTAATAAAGTATGCCATGGCAGAGAAAAATTGATACAATCACAGAGCYGGTATAATAGGATTTAATTCTGCTTCAGATGTGCTAGTTTTAATAAAAAAGGATTGAGCAAATCTAAAATAAATTACACTGAAAGGTCAGGCTTATTGCTTGTACAGTTATGTTAACTCTTCCACAGACATTTTTACAGACTGTATTTATGAGACCTTTTGATTTCCAGAAGAGGTATAAAATACATCTGCAATTTTCTCATTATTTGCAGCAATGTTTCTTCTACAAGTGTCATTTCTCGGTACTTCAATATAGATTTATTTAACGGACATCTATAAAAGATGATGAGTTATTTATGGGGTGGTTTTGTTAAATTAGTGAAACTGTAATTCCCAGCGGAAACTTAAACCCAACTAGAAAAAAATTTGTTAAGGGAATGATGGTTCCCATTTGTGTGCCAGTGACACTCATGATTTCTTATTCATTAATCATTCYGCCAGTATGTCATTTATTCAATAGTAAGCAAATCAATTTCTTATTTTTATATATAGCTAAGGCCCTGATACTGTGAACCACTCAGAACAGCCATGAATTGGAAAGAGCTGTAGACACTGAATTTTATTACAAGGCTCTTATTAATGTTACAGCAGCACCTTGAGACCCTACCCAAGATCATAGCCCACATCACTTAGTGCTACCATAACAGAGAGATAAATACCCATCCTAGCCCTAAAGGAAATCCATGGCACAAACAGACCTTAGCAGAGGAGAGAAAGAACAGAGTGTGCAGAGAAAGAAGCTTGCTGCAGCCCCAGAGGAGACACAGAAGAGCGTGGCAGTGTCCCAGCTCTCAATCCCAGTTCACAGGCCCAGGCTGCTGGGCATCCTGACACAAATCCTGCAGGCACCACCAGGGACTCCAACAAGCTGCAATGACACCACACTACTCCTCCCAGTTTCTTGCACAAGTCTGTATGAGCACAGGTGTTCTCCCCTGTTTCTCTGTGGTTTTACCCACCTCAGGTGAACATGAGACCTCACATCTGGAAAAAGAACTGACAGCCYTACATCAATCTTGATATAATATGTAGACACAAGCTCAATTCTCTACAACCACACCAGAAAAATCATGCTGAATTTGACTAAAGAAACTTGGAAAGAACAGAAAATCCAAGCTAGTCTTTCTGYATCCACACTTCCAGGGAATGTAGGCACTAGTCCAACAGCAGTGACCACAGGCAAARTAGGCTGGACTGTGTCACCATATTTAAAAGTAAAACTAAGTCTCGGGTTCACCATGAAGCTCTACTCAACACTCGCACCAGTGAAGAGTCTCTCCAGCAGCAGGAAACCACACACAACCAACCACCCCTGACAGCTACAAGATAACAAAGACCTGACACAGCCACCAAGGACACTCCCAGGGGCTCTTGGGTTTTAAGAGTCACTTCAACTCCAAGAYGCTGATTTTTATTTCATTGCAATGAAATTAATGGCTACCAGGTGATTAGGAAACTGGAAGAGGGTGTTATCTTYATTTTTCTATTTGGAAAATACAGCAGACCTCAGAGATACATCAGAAAATTTGCCTCAACAGCTAAAATACCTACCACGTCCTTATACATCAGTTCATGTACACTTTTTCTTCTGATACCACTAACTCTGACAAGATATCTGTATCTACTTTCACCTATATAAGATAGAGACACAAACTATAGTGTTTGCACAGGSCCTGCCATGTATAACCTGCAGTTACTGCTGCTGTGATTGATACAAATCCTCTCATCTCCCACAGGAATGTGGCCTCCATCTGACAAAACTATCCATTTTGTCTTTTATTTTAATCGGCTTCCTGCCAGCTGGGCTCTGCATCCATTTGATCAAGTGAACTATATCCTCAATCAACTCTTCTCCTTGATTTTTTCCTCACTATTTTTAAAAGCAATGGCCCAAGTCCATTAAAGCAGTTAAAAATATTGCATTTTTTCAACTTTTATTACTATAGCTAATTCCCAGTGAGAACAAACATTTCTATAGCAACCCTCAAACAAAGCTCTCAAAGCTATTTAAATTTAAAATAATTTATCAATGCAGAGAAACTGGTAGCACTGCTGATCTCAGGCTGGTGGCACCTTTGTTCATCCAGAAGCAACACAGAAAACCCAGGTCCATAATGCATTAGCACAGCCTGAGCAAGGCTGTACAGAAACACAGCCAATCTGCTGTCCTGATCACAGAGCTGCCTCCTCTCTCTCTGCCGTGCTCGGCACACGCAGCAGGCTCAGTGAGAACCTTCCCACATGGCTTCATCTGGCCCACACAGGAACATCTAGTTCTGAGCAAGGAATAGCACATCCACTCAAAACTCTGCGAGCAATTCACAGTGCAATCAAGGSTTTAATTCCAATCCAGAAGAAGATGGTGCTGATTTACATGTGGTGTAGTAACAGGGTGTTACTAGCTCCATTTTCCTTTTAGTTCCCTCCAGTGATGGAGGCTTTCTGATCATCTCCAGACAYATTGAACACTGCAAGGAGCCTCCAGTGCAGAGATGTCGATTTCTAAAGGGTGATGKGTCTGCCTGTGTGCAATATTCATGGATGGGCACTGGCACCTGCCATCTGACAGCCAACCCTTGCACCCCAGGCTTCTAAATAAACCTCTAACCCAGGATGCCTGACAGCCAGCATTTTAAGAAAATCCTTCAGCACCCGAGAAATAAACAGACTAACATTACTCTTGTTTCTGATTCTGCCTCAGGTTCACTACAAAGTAACTTGCAGCTCAATAAACTTTGACATGTTTTCATGTTATAAAAACAAAGACAAAAACTTATTTATTCACTTTTTACCTCATACATCCCAAATCAATAATTGCATCTATTGATCGATGACAAATTCAAAACTTTAATTTACATTGAGTACCGTAACCTAATAAGATGGCAACAACTGAATTTGTTGAAATCGATTTTCGTTTCCAACAGAAAATCTTCAGGCCCGTAGCATAATAAGATGCAGTACATGGAGCAGTTAATTACCAATGAGTATCACAAAAAGCTAAAATTAAATTTCAAATACTGAAAGAAAATGCTGAGTCTCCAGGGCTGACATTTAGGAAAAGAAATTTCTTGTACCTCTTCCAGGTGTTCATTCAAGTAATGTTAATCAAACCTTTGTAACATAAATAAGTAAAATTATTTCAGAGATRTGTATGTATAGAAACCATAAATTAATGCTGAAACATTTTTGAAAGAGTGGGGTTTTTGATGTTCAATTACAGCAACATAAATTTAAGAGTAAGTCCCTGAAGAAAAGTCCTGCTTTTTGTGGTGCAGAGGTGCCTACCTTCAATCAGTCATTGAATGTGCTCAAATACAAAGCCAGCACAGACCTTTCAGGCTGGCTCTGAACTGCTCCAATTGTCACATCAAGTGCACATCAGCTATAGCTCAGTTTAAATTTTGGTACAGGCCTTTAAAGTTGAACATAATGCAACTTCTGGATGAGAACTCCTCCTCAAATCACCTCTCATGGGGCAATTAGCCAGCCAGCCAGGCAGTTTGCACGGATGTTTGGAAAGGAGTGACAACTCTGAGGAGACAGCTGGACCATAGACCATAGTCAACACAGAAATCTCAGCAATTGCTTAGGGCACCTCATATTGCCACACCACCAACCTTGTTCACAGCAAACAGAGCTTCTCCATCTCCACATTTCCTCCTTGCAGATCCAACACCACCACCTGGGGTCCAAATGGGTAAGAACATGAGAGCACTGCAAGCAGGAAAGCCAGAGGATCAAACCCAGCAGTGCCTTCACAAGCTCCGCTCCACACAAGGCACATACATTGCTCCAGTGCCTTCCTAACCCCACTCACTCAGCAGCAATTTACAGTGGCTTTACTTGAAATTTCCATTTACTAGCGATAAAAATACATAGATTTAGCCATCAATCTCTAGTTAATTACACACAGATTTTCCCAGCCCAGCTCTCACCCCTGCCTGGCACAGGCAGTTTTTTCCAGCATTCAGCTTTTTCCCTCCCCATTTCAAAGTCGGACGGGGAGCCTGCTGTGAGAGCAGGGCCTGCACAGGGACCGGGACCTGTGCCAAGACACCCCGTCTGTCAACTTGGACAGCTTTCCAAGGAGCCTCCACATGAAAATACCCACAATGTCAACGGACCCAGCAGGATCTGAAACAAGGCCTAGAAACAAAGGTTTAGCCCCAGCTAAGAGCGCATCACACACCTGTGCATCTTCCTGCTCCTGACAGGGCCTTCAGCACCGTCCATCCCAACACCAGCCACTATTTAAAGCAGGTTATAATTACAACTGGCAACTTCTTGTCTCTGTTTTCCAGCCTTGTGAGCACTGTTCAGCAGCACAGCTTGGCATCAGGCTCCAGGATGGCCCCATTAGTGTTTGCAATCCTACAGGGCATCCAAGGTTTCCAAAGCCATGTTCAGCTTAAGGACCAGGCCTAAATCTCTTTAACAGAGCAGGCCAGACAACTTTTCCTGCCACCAGAGCAGAAATTGGGCAGGCACAACGCCACATCAGGCTGAGGAGTTTTGAGAGGAACTGACTGATGGCAAAGGGGAGGTGGTGCTGCGTAGGCACTGAGGGAACATACAAATGCTTGAACCAACACCCAGGAGCATSTGGGCTCCTGAAGTGAACATCATCTCACACCTTCACCCAGGGTACACCCCCAGCTAAAACACCCTTAAAAAAATGAATTCCTGACCAATAGCCCTCCATGAACAAAGACATGAAAACCAAAGGTCACTTTAAGAAAATGCAACTGCTGCACTTGTAAGGAAAGAGAACAAAAGTCTTACTGGACTCTAAACCCTCAATGTGAAGTCATCTCTTGAGTAGTATCTACCTGTTAAGCTAAAAAAAGAAGACACATAACGAATGCCATTTACCAAACTGATGGGTGGTATTTCAGATTTTGCGGCCTTCAGCAGTGTCCAACTAATTAACAAATGAGAAGATAAATAAAGATGACTTTTCAGCCTGTTTTCTTACAGCAAGAAACGGCCAAGAACTGTCTGTTTGCTGCAGAAGCAGTCTATAGCCTGACCTTCCCCAAAACAGAGTGCATAAGAACAATCATCCCAWATCAACACCGAACTCCACAGCCACTGAGTAGCTCTGCAGACAGGATCACTGCTCCCATCCAAAAACTCAATTGTTTGAACAGAGCATCTCCTCCAAGAGGGCTGGCAGGTACTGCTCCCAAGAAAATCTTTGAACAGTAAACTTCAGTGCTGGTAAACTACCCCTAAAAATATGCAAGAAGTAGAAATTAGTTATGGGATCCTGYTCAGCCTGGCAGGAAGCAAATCTGTCTGGAAGAACTATAGCTCTTGTAGTGAACTCAACAATTGTTTTGGCTGCTACTGAGGACAAAGGTGGAACYACATCTATTCCCAGCTGCCTCATTCTGGTCTAGGTGCCTCACCTGAGGAAGAGTGAGGTCTAGCAAAAGTTCACTGTGGAGCAGAGAGAACTGCTACTGGCCAACACCAGAGAAACCAGTCCTCCAGAGTTTCTTATTGTGCTTTTTTTCAGGTTATCCTGAGGGAAAAAAAAGGTGGAAAACTGAGCATTCATTTAGGGCATGCACCTCTYCAAGCACAGTATCTAGCAAGTCTACTAGTGACCAACACTGCAACAACAAAATTCATGGTTCCCACCATTGTGTCAGCTTGACATAAGCTCCAAAGTATTTCCTTTCAGTAACAYGCCAAAAATACAGAATAACAGAACACCAGCAATATGCTTTAATACAGGACCAACATACACTGTGTCATGCTGCACTAACACAGGTGAGGCTGTCACCAAAACATGGGCACTACTAGCATGGTTTTAGACTACAGGAAGCTACAGTTTGAAAGCAGATGAGAAACAGCCCCACACCCCCCTTACTTTCAGCCACCGTGGCCTGAAGGTTAATGGGAGGCACAAGAGCAACAAAACCAAATCAAACTATCTTGAAAGTATCCAAGTGAACAGGCCCCTGTGTCCCAAAATTACCAGAAGACATTCAGTTCATATTAACTTTTATTTTCATATATGTACAACTTAAGAAACAAATCTCAGTTTGAAAAAGTTCCAAAGTTATCTTCAACAACACAACACCGACATACCTTTGAGGCAGCAAATATTACTTCTATTAAGGCTCTCATGAAAGGATGGATATCATGCAATTGCAATTAAAGAGTACATTACATTTCAAAATATGCAAACTAAGTTCAACTTTAACTCTTTCCRAAAAAGAACATATCAAACATCAAAACTATGACCCACTAACAAATTACATACATGCTTGGAGCTAAGTACATGGACTAGATAAAATTAAGTAAAATGTAACAATTGTAAAGCTCTCTTAGTTGGATAAGAACTACAGTTAGCGATCAATCCCTTCCAGCATCACAAGTGCCAATGTSTACACCAACCTCATCATTTTACATTCACATAAACTGGTATTGATTGCAAAATTCCACCTTTTTTCAACCTGTAAGGCTTTGGCATTTATTTCTCATCACTGAAAGTACTTAATCCCCCCACCTGAACATGGGCAAAGGGCATGTACAGAGTGCCTGTAACACAGCAGTGCACAGCAGGACCTGCAGCCACTGCACAACCAAGTTACTTCCATCAGGCACTTCGAAAGATTCTGATTAATTTCTGTACACTGTACCCTTGCTCATCATCACAAAGGGTGAAAGCTGCATTTTTTTTAAACCATAACCAGCATTAGCACTAAATCAAACAAGCAATGCTCATCTACAAGAAAAAAAATCTTACTTATTTTAGTATAGTAGCAACACTTGTGCAAACCAGCATCTAAAGATGGTCTAATATTACCAGCAAGAAGAAAGMTCATTTCTTCTCTGTATCATAACGAACTGAAATGAAATACAATGAAGATGGTTAGCAGCATGACTTTTTTGGTGTCATCACTAACGTAATTCAGAAATAAAAGGACTAARTAAGTTGGAAATTATGAATATGTGAAAAGGAAACCACCACAATTGTGACCTCTCCCAGGATGTTATGTGCACTGCCTGGTGAGTCAAAGGTGCTAGGTGACTTTTTCTTTCTTCAAGCCTAATGTTTACACAATCAAATTTTACCTGTCCACTGAAAAAGAACTAAGTTAATTTTCAAAATGTTTTATCTTGCAGCATTTTTGGCAACTCTCAAATTGCCTAAAGGCYCATACTTTTCAAAAGTTTTCTACCACGTAACATTCACTGCTTTCTAATTTGTTACAAACAGTACTCCTTGCTTAAGAAAATAGCAGTTAAAAGTAAGAAGATTCTTTCATTTCTGTCATCTAATTTTGAGTCACAGCAGCATATAATTYAAGATACTGCTAGGCACACACTATGTGGGTATCTGCAACTGGAAAAATGAAAAAAAGGGAAAGAAAGATCCATTTTACTTTAATCCTGACCAGCAGCTGTTAGCAATTTTCTTTAGTTATCACTGTAGGACATGATGGATGGGAAGGCTCAATATGCTGGGAACTGGTTTATAGTGTCCAAGTGCTCTCAAGGACTGCTGTTCAACAGCACATTCAGTTTAACTAGGGACTACAGACTGCAAGAGATAACAGTTCCTGGGAGAATCTATCATTCTTCAGAGAAGCTGTCTGATCAAGGGGATARTATCTGAAAGAACAATTGCATGATCTTCTCCCATATGGCTTGTGCATCATGCCATTGAGAAGAGTGAACATTAACTCAAGTGGAAACTCAAACCAAGAAATCTGCATAAAAGAACATGTTGAAATATTACCATTTTAAGACTTTCCRTACACTTTGCAACACAGAGAAACTGGATACACAAAAACATGCAAGTCAAACAAAGCTAATCTACAATAAACAAAACCAGAATACACTTATTTCAAGACTTAAAACATTAAAAGATTCATCCAATGCTAAATAGGTGCAATAGAATAAGCTCTAGACCTAGCCATGTAATTCCATAAACATTTCAATTAGCTCTTTCAGCCTTTATTTCCCTTCTAACTTGTTTTTATAATTTCAGGCCATAAACATAGTGAGTGGCACATGAGCCGAAAWGCTAATGTAAATAAAGTATTTTCCTCTCTTTATTAATAGCAATGCCCCAGGGATTTGTGRTTTTATCTGCATGTAGCTGCACAGCCTTTTTCTATAATTACATGGGATGTCCTCTTCCCAACTGCTGGATTCAAGGACGTCAACTGCTCCAATGTCAGAATTAGCATCTGAGGAGAGATGCTTCTTTCCTGAGCAGACCTATCCCATCTGGGCTGCACACTCACTCAAAAGCATGCTCTGACTCCCATGACCAATCTCCTGCCTGGAAGTTGTGCCCCATCACTATCAGATGTGCCTCTCAGCTCATCAGATCCATCTCAACAAATGAATACCAAGATTTACATATATAAGCCCAGTGAAATAATTAACATGGTCCCCAGACAAAAGAGACATTCCAAAATATAGAATCTAATCAATAATCTTTTGAATGCTCAAGCAAATCATCACACCCATTTTGCCCCAAACCTTAAACAGACACTACCAAGAAAAGCTGGAAATTACTCATCAAACTTAGAGATACCAATCCCAGAAAATTTCAAAGTCATACCAATATATTTTAAATTACATAGAAGAATATGGGCTAAACTCAAGAACTTTATTTTATAAAGTCCTGAATTTTACAAATACAGAAGAAAGTAGCCAATGCAAAGCACGAAATACAAAGTGTAAAGAGGTTTCTCTATCTCAAACACCTCAACCCACTGAAGGAAGCAAACTGCACTAGAAGTTTACAAGTAGTCTTCAAGGGAAGTACCATGTAAAGCACACTGCATTAATCTAGACCTGACATTATGAGGGCATGTCTCACTGTAGCAAGGTCTGTACTAAACACCAGATCAGAGACAGAACATTAAAGTAAAACATCAGATGTCACAGTCACTGTTCTACTGATCCAGGAAAGGCAGAGACTTCGAAGTGAGCAGGAACTACGAACCTGCTTAATAAAGGCCATTCTTGCAAAGTCAAAAAATCATACATCCAACACTTTCATCCCTTCATTAAAATAGAAATACTAAAAAGGGAGCACTCCATAACATATCCCCATTGCTTCTGACTGACATGTCGAATAAAAGGTAAAAGCAGAATTTAGCAGAGATAATTAGAGCAACAAAGATCTTTCAGCACAAGGCAGCAGAGCTGAGCAGCCTACCAACCAGAAAGKGATTATTTTGTTTGCTACTTAAACAACCAGATGCTGTTAGCTGACTACTTCCTTTTATGAGGCATAGAAGTTTTCATCTAGAGGCCATTCTGAGGAACACCTCACCCTGTGTATAAGCTTGTAGCCCAGCAGAAATCACTGATAAAAAAAACAAAAGGTGTGTATTTGCTGGGTTTCCTTCTGAACATCAGAGAACAATGTCCTTTAATGCAGAGAGCAAACAAGGATGTCAGTCGAATTAGATTTTGTTCTGTCATGCTCCTGATCCTAAGTACTCCTAAGAACTTCTGTCTCAGTACTCCTCTGAAAAAAATCTGATTGATGATGAAGGCACAATTATACAAACCTTAACATTCTCTCTAAATGCAGCTATGCAAAAAAGGGGGAGAGGGTAGGGAAAACAAAGGTGAAGTATATTTCTCTTCAAATAATTAAGTCAGTTTATTTTCCAACAGCCATATAAATTTAAAATATGAAACAACAATAATACAGCTATAGAATCTAATTTTTCTTTCAAAGCAGCAGCATATAAAACATATAAAAGCTAAAACCTCAGCACAAGCTTCAAAAAACCAAGGACTGAGTGAATTTTGCCAAAGACATGAAACTCACAAAATACAGTACACAAAAATACTGGAATGCATAAGATATAAAGCTACACATTTTAGGTAAAGMAAGGCTTTGTAAAGTATACAAAATTTGCAAAATTAAAGCATGGGACTTGGGGAAGAGTACCATGAATATAAAGAAGTTGGCAATTAATACATATAGATGGAGTGAAGAAAGTGGCAGTTTAGCATTAAGTTTTCAGCTTCATGACTTCACTTTCTTAGCATCTTTTTTTCCAGAATTCTCAGCAGCCAAATCTGCTTTTCTCTTCTGTGACTAAAAAGAAAAAATAGGTATAAATAAAACAAGATGGTGGCATTATTTAAAAAATTAAATAAATAACTGACTATTCAAAAGGGAACATACGATCCTAATACCTTCTAAATTTCACTTCACCTTTGTAGGATATAACAGAAAGGCAAACATAAATCCCTGRTGTAGACATTTAATTCTCCTACGCTTTTTATATCCTTGAAATCATCACATGGTCCCAGTGGTGCAGGCACMACACATATCATGAATTGGATGAAAAAATCAGGACCTTGACTTAAACACAATTCTGTTCTAAAGATGACAACCCTTCAAAATAAAAGCAGCATTTTCATTTCTTGTTCCAGCAATTACTAGTTAGGGAAGGAATAAAAATCTGAGAAGAAATTGAAGCAAACATACAACGTACATAACTAAGCATAAAGTAGGCAGTGTAAGTTTCTAAGAGTTGTGCTCAGCTACTTAAACAAAAGACTTCACAAAATAAAAAATGCCCAAAATACTAYGCACTGGGAACACCTACCTAAAAAAACTTAGGAAAGCTGGGAATAGACAAGTATTTCAGTTTAATCTCTCACCTCACGGTTTCTTACTAAAGTAATCACTGCCTACAATTATCTTTCACATTTTCTAACAAAACATATAATTGAATTTTGCCCCACTGGAAGTAAAGTAAGTGCTGCTAAACATACTGCTGTAACTTTTGCTCCTCTTTTCTTCTTTTCAGCTCTTTCTTTTTCCTCAATTTCCATGTTTTCCTTTTCTATTAATGATATGAGAGTATTGCAGCGTCTCTGAAACTCCTAAGGAAARAGAACACATCAGATTTTCTAAGCAAATCATACAAATTCTCTTGCTTACATAAATATGTTCAAAAATCTTTAATTTCAAAGCACTTATATTTTCCTAAAATATTCAATAATAAAAGAATCATTACGTCCGTTACCATTATCTTTCTCCTAGTGTAACCTTTATAAACAGAAAAGGATTTACTGTCCCCCTGACAAGGAGTTTTCAAGATTCTATCTTCCAAACTGACATCCCAAAAGACTGATGTGATYTTTCATCTTGGTTAATGAAGCAAATTACAGTCTGCCAGCACAGTATTTTAGGAATTTTAGGAAAGAGGTCTTTGAGTATCTTTTAAGGACATAGAAGGAATCGAAGCTACCTTAAGCAATATTTTTCTGTAGCAAACAGACTAGGGGCTTGTATTTTTTAGAAAAGACACTGTAGAGTTGCAAACTGGCAAAAATCTATGCAGTCTTAAATTGTGAACTCACTGTTGCATTTTTACTGAAACAGCACCCAGGAGGTAGTAGGCCCTACATTCTTTAAGCATCAAGACTTGCAAGCCATCTCAAAGCCGTAAGGACTGAATGCCATAAGGTTGTTTATACATTAAAAAGTATTTCCACTACAAYTCAAAGTTTGTGCACTGCAGCTACTAATGCTTGGCCTGCTTAACGGAACTCAATTGACTTGGACAGTTTCTTGTACCCCATCTAAAAGAAAAAGATCTCTTACGAAATATCTAGCCGTGCCTATTTTTATTATAATTATTCAGCGTATTCTATGTACATTGAGAATGTGAGTGATTACATGGGCTTTTTCTTTCCAACTCAAAGCAGGAAGCTTTCTTCTGAGGGTAAAAAAAGACCCCAAAAATATGTCTTATCTCTTTTAAACTTAGTGAAGCCATTTTTGAACTGCAAGCTATTCTATCCCAGAATTACCTAGTAGCATAAATCTTAACCTACAATGGGTCCATTTGCAATGAAGTGCACAGGTGACCTTTTCGCCCAGAAATGAGTCTCTTATTTTCTCAGCATCTGTAAGCTGGATATTGCCTCAGCCATCATATTCCATGACAGATAATGATGCAGCCCCTGTGCTTTCCTAATCCTGAACCTTCTCACACAGGCAGGCATGTGACTCATCTTTGAGATATTCAAACCCTCAAGCTAACCACATTCCTGAAGTTCTACAGTTTCACAGATTCCTCTAAAAAGGATGTGCCATGGCCTTGGGCAAAAGCTGTGTGGTTCAGAATGGACACAGAGAATCCTAACACCACATGGATTCTTTTTACCACACACACACATACAAAAAAAAAATCCTCAGGCATTTTTCTTTACAATTCCCTTCCAGGAATGTTCCAGTGTCATGCTTGTAGCTTCAGAGAGTATTATAAAAGTCATTTCTATCAAAACCCTGTAGCACTGTAGCAGTAACCCCACACCCTCCAGTAAAGGTTAAACCACAAAATAGGGTGGCATGCTTGTGCCCTCGTATGTGACAGTCCTTCTGGAGCTAAAATACTCTCACTTCAACCAATAAACTCCCCCAAATTCCACCCAGATAAAAGAGCAACAAGTCTGAGTAAACTTGAGTTCAAGCCATCCCAACATACATTGCAACCCCAAACACAGAACAAGAGAGCCTCTGTCCCAAAAACCTACATTCTACAGATGAAGAGAGATGATAAAAAGACCAAAAAGACCAAAATAGAACAATGTATTTTAAATCATTTAAATTTGTGTATATTTCACTCAGACTTAGGAGCTGAGGTAAAGAGTGATGACAAGCTGCTTCATAATAACAATCAGTTGGATTTTTCTAACACATGAGAARGAAACTGGATTGTGTTAAACTCAAGACAAGCAACTAATCAGAAAGAACTAAGAAATAACCTTGATCCATTTGCCTAGGGCACTCAGAAAGATCCTCCTCTTTCCTGGGGACAAGTGCTTGCATAAATACATACATTYCTGTAAGCGATCAGTTTTATGGTTAGACTTTCCAGATGGACTACTACTCCAAAGCATCTGCTGTGGACAGAGGATGGACTCAAGAACCATTTTCYCTGGAGAATCACAGAATCAGTTGACAGTAAAATGTGACACACACACAGGTTTGTTGTACATCTACCAACAGAAAGAATCCGAATGATAAATCCTGCGCTGAGCTACTGAAATTTCAACATCCCATTTTAGTACTACAAAAATATACTTCTTTAAAATGCCTTGCACTTCCAGAGATGAGTTTTTATTCTGTGTGGCCTGATACTTTTCTCTTTAGGATGGAAAGAGAGAAGATGTACTTTGTTCACCCCTTCACAGCTATAAAGACCTGTATTGCAATAAATAAGATGGGTGCACTGAACCATTGCCTTCCGCATGGCTGGAGGCAGAGATGCTGACTTGGGAGCAAAGGCAGCCCTCAGCTCTGTCCACAGGYCTGGGTAGTCCTGTATTTACTAAGCAGTCATTTGTCTTATGCTGGGRAGTGTTTGCAGAAAGGTAAAAGAGAATATGCATCATTTATGACTTCAGAGAACAGATACATGCTTCATTACTGACATGGTATTTTTCATTCTTCCTCCTTGGACAGAAATTTATAAAAAAAAAGACACCACAAAAAAAGAACTGTGCTCAATTMAAAAAGCAAAATAAATTGCTATCTTAGGCACTTGTGATCTCTTCARAAACTCACATTTTGGGTAAACCACCTAATTTTGAAACAATTAAATGAAGCAGAATTTGTTTTTCAAAGAGAAATCTTCAGGAGAAGAAACAGAGATAAGAAGATGGAAGATAAATTAGCTATTTACATGGAATTCAAGAGACATCTAGTGGTTAGAACACAAAGTTTTCACAAAGAGCCTGCTAAGCCCTTTTTAGAATTATGGTGCCCTTTTTATCTTGTTTGCATGAGTTTAAGTGACCACATGTGAATTTCGGCACCCTAAAAAGCCTTCTCGACTTCGTTCATTATTCTTATTGTGTAATTTTTCCAGCACATTTCTTTATMAAAAAAAAAAAMYAAACCACCAAACTAGTGCARAATGGACYCACAGAAATTAMTACCTCCACAAATGTCAGGATATTAGAATTTATCAACTATATTACTAAAYCATACACAGCATGGTAATTTAAAACATTAAAACAAAATTAAATGCACATTGAAAGATTGTTTTAGGTTTGTATTTCCATAATATTCTTTTTCAACCATAGAGTATTAGAAAAACTAAAAATATTAATGGATAGAATTTTAAGAGAAAACCTAAGCCAAGAGATTCACTAYATTCCCAGTGTCTCAGTTTCAACAYTAAGACAMCACAGACATATTTCTGTACTTGAGCAAATGATTTCTATCCCCTTTAAAAAGAAAAGTATACTGAACATAAGGATATGCAAGATTTAAATTGAATATTTAACTCTACACATGACAACTATATATCAACTAATATTAAATGCTGAGCTACATTTTTAATTTCTAGTACCCATTTCTGTGATTTATTTAAATGGATTCTTGCATAGACAACTTAAAAGAAACTTCTTAATGYACTAAATATTGGAGGCTTCTCTCTTTATGGCTGCAATTTTAAAATGCAGTATTTCTTCAAACAGACATTTTAGTAAGTAGCACTTGTAATTCTTTTTAATTAAGGGCTAACTCCTGCACTATCCAGAAACACTTTAATTGCTGAAATATCAAGCAGAAATCATACTGCAAAACTATAAGTAGTCTGGAAAAGCAAATATACACACCTGATCAAACATACATTTTAAATATTTTATCTAATATTGTATTTATTCTCAGTACAGTACCCAGAACTCTGAAAGAACATCCTATAAACAAATCCTGAGGTGAGGAAATGAAGATGAACAACAAGTAGAAAGAACTGAGGAAAAATTTTAGGGCAGACCCAATAGCTTTTCAACACTGAAAGAGTCCCATATTCTGATGCTGGTACCTCCACACATTCGTATTTGCAACCACCAAAGTTTCTGTTACTGTTATCAATTCCTGCTTAATGACTAAATTAAAAATGAATGGCTCTGCTCTAAAATTCCAAATACTAGTCTACTTGCCATTAACCTTGTATTATATTCTCTAAATACAAACAAAATTTTCATATACCTAAAGAAATTTAAGCACTTGCATGGGATAATCTACATTCACAACTACAAAGTGCATTTTAAACCTATTGCTTCAATGATTAATTTCTATGTCAACCAGTAACGTTCCCAATGTTTTTAGAAATTAAATACTGTATTAGAAAAGCCGCTCTTTTCTCCAAGTATGTTATTCAGATATTTTCTGTCTTTAGAATACAACTCTAAAAAAGTAATATTTTAAGTGACATTGTTTGCTAAAACAATCACTTTGCAGTAAAAGTAACAAGGATATTTGTAAGTCTAGTCCACCTCTGCATTAATCCCTTTGGATAACATGGGACTTCAGCTTGGCAGCTTTTCTAATCTGTTTGTTTCAGTTGTAATGTGTTTTTGCTGYACTAAGGGAAAAGGTTACTTTAAAAAAAAACAGAAATGAAAATAAAACCCGAGGTTATTCTTTCAGCACTTGTCTCCTGAACACCAACGTACCAGCATAAATCCAGATTTTATGCGGTGGTGCTTAAAAAAAAGGAACAAGATAATTCATGTCATGCCCTAGTCCATTTAATGGTACCCACCATTGCAGTTCTGGATTTGATAAACCAGTCGAACCTGAACTGGGGAGCGTTGCGCACACACTGCCTCAGCTCCTCGTACACGTTTTCTTTGTCAAAGCCCATCTTGTGTAACATACAGATCAAAAATCTGTCTTCTTCTTCTGTGTAGTTTTTCCCTTTGTTTGTTCCATACTGAATACGCAGCTGATGAAAAGGTGCTTTGTACCTTGCAATCTAAATACAAAACAAAAACAAGGATTAATGAACATAGAGTGCTACAGGTAGGAATTATTACATATTACTGTAGATCACTGATAGATGGTATACTACACATGGGGTATAAAAAGACAGAACTCCCATCCCCAACTATTTCTTTTATGAAGGAATTTTTGGAAGAAGTCAGCTACAGAAAAAAAAAAGTGGAATGATTACTTTGGCATCAAGGGCTTTCTTGATACTGATCCTCCGTTGAATTCTTGCCTCTCCTCGTTCAATCTGAGCCATAATCCTCTCAATGTCCTGTAGCTCATTACAACGTTCCCAGAAAACAGCTAAAAAYACAAAACAAAATTGTTGAATAGAATCTTTTCTTCTGTTCTTACTACTTTATTCAGTTAAGATACCATGGCAAAAAAAGAATGTAGCTTGTGGTTCCCTTAAATATTAAATGATGAGCTAATGCTCTCCAGCTTACTATCCTAGCCAAAAAACAAGCTTGCACACTCTTTACTCGGTGTCTTTAAAAGTTAACTATAAGCAAAGGCTTAGTAAAAATTCTAACAAAATTTACATTCAACATAATTAATTGTAGTCACGTAAAACTCTGAAAAAATTACTTCCAARGATGTTTTCCGTAACAGTGGTGAAACAGAGCTGCCAGTCTARCAGTGAAACACATTCATAGTTTTGTTTCGCTATCCCTAACATCAGAGGTTACTTCCCTCCTATAAAAACTAGTAATTTGTGCTTTCTCCAGTAATATCTTTTAGTCAACCCAAAATAYATTCAGCACTCTGAAGGGAACTCTTGAGAAGCTTTCTTTTTACCTGTAGGAAGAACTCTGCAAAATTAACTTTATGAAGGTATTTAGTAAGATTACATCCAAGAATGAAGGAGGAAGAAATCTGAAAAGCACAGTGTAAATACAAAAGACAAAAATACAATGTACTAGCCCAAATAGCAGAGATACAACATAAAGAATAACATTGCCACTATAAAGCAACTTCACAATTCCACAAGATCAGGTTGTCAGTGTGAATTAACAATGTCAAACTCTAAATTTTGTCTAAGGAGGGATAAAGGCAGCTGCAGGTGTTCTTTATATGCTGCAAAATCAACCTTTTTAACAGAATTAAGCCTTGTGRAAAAAAAATCATACTTTCAAGATATAATTTTTACATGCATCTTTATTTCATATCTTGCTATTTTAAAAGAACACATAGCAAACATCATGGTAATACTGTGGTATTAGGAAATACATTTCAAAATATCACCAACCTGAGTACTCAATGACCTCCTCAGGTGACTTCCCTTCCACCTCACGGGCAATATTGTCTATATCATCACGACCATATTTCTCATTAGCTTTAATAAACTGGTTAAAATCTCTTTTATTCCAGTTTGTAAAACCCTGTAYGAAGCAAGAGGTCAAAAAGCCATTATTAGGTTGAAAGGAAGCATTTCCCAAAATTCTGATTTCTRTATGTACCATTTGTTCCTCTGCAACCTCACATAAGTACAGCAGCTAATGGTCTTTCAGGATTTCCATAAACTTGCATCACCCAGGGCTTATTMCTGAATCATTGGAAGTCTATGGAGTTATTTTTGGGCATGACTCCATGTGCATTAGTAAGAGTTTTTTATCTTTTCTTTTCAAAGTTTTTCTGATACTTCTCCAAAGAAACAATCTCAGTGACAGCTGCCCTTCAGCAGATACAAGCAGCACACTTCAGAGGAGTACACGGTGCAGRAATGCAAGTGTCATTACAAGTTCTTAGAGCAGTGCAAGTATCTAAAGCAAGAGCTCCTTCTTCAGACATTTACAAACCTGGAATCAGACAAACAGCTGGATGAAAGCATAAGTATGTCAAGAAATTATCCCTAGTCCAAAAAGATGCAATCAAATGGAAACTTTAAAGCACTGTCAAACAGTGCTTTASAATTTGTTATGTACCAAAGAAATCAATCCAAAACAGAGTAAGCAAGATGCAATGCACAAAAACATCATTCAAGAAAGAGACATTACAAATTAAAGACAGGGAAAGCAGAAAACACCAAGAACAAACAAGACAATCACATGCCTGGGCAATAATCTGCAGTGCATTGAGTTTCTCTCATCACAGAACTGTATTTACAAGGAAGTTTGTCAGTTCTCCAGCTGAATAAGCTTACTCCACAATGAGACAGCATCTTCAGAGTGAGTCTAATATACACAGTACAAGTATTTATTTTCAATCATTAAYAGCAGTACTGATATGCATATCAGCACCAGCTTAAATATTTCGTCTGCTATACATAAGCAAAATTAACCGTGAAATTGTGACCTTGCAATTTTCTTCCAAGGTACACTATGCCAAATTATTATATAGAAAATTTTCTGAATCAAAAAATTCTGTTATTTTGAAACACACCTTTTTCCTTAACAATCAGCTTTTAATAAGCCCACTCAGCAGGACAACCAGCCAAAAGGTTAAGAAACAAGGCAGTGACAGAAATTCAGTCCCAGCATAAAAGGAGCMTGCCTAACAACTGGGACTAAATTAATGGATCTGACATGCTTTAGACACCTGTATAAAYACCATGAATGTTGACACAGGCTTGTCAAACCCTTTTTGACTTTAAAAAAACACACAAGCTATATGCATGTACAAAAAACCCACTGATTGGATTTCTGMATGTATTGCTGGCTAATGCATCTACTGTACAAATTGTTGCCTCAGAAATGTTTGAGGACATTCAAGGAAACTAAGGTGACTAAGATGTAAACTTGTTCAAGGAGAGGAAAGGTCCYTCAAAGCAAAACCAATCAAAATCATTACATGTTGTGTCCTTTCYTCTTTCAGTAACATCAGCACAGCGTTTCTGTGTGTATTTACCATTATTAGTACTTATATTCCATACTAGCACAAACATGATGACATACTTCAGCTGATTTTACATTACCTGTGTTAGAAGTTTTTCTTTCTCTTCACTTTCCTCAGTATTCAGAGGCATTGACTCATCTATCTTCTTTTGCTCCTCCTTTTGTACCTGAGCTGCATTTGGAAGGTCAGGATTCCTGGGTACCTAAAACCAAGGTATCAAAGAGCAATAGTGCAGCAATGTTATTTTAAAGATTGCATTTTAAAACGAGTGATCTGTACAAGTTACCAAATGTGCTCTACCCAGATTCAAACCTTATTGCTTAAACCCCCCTCCCAAAAATAGGACTGGATTTTAGTTTTTAATTTTGTTATGCCCTGAACCCACCACTTCTGCACACAACTACCTCAGGATATTGTGAGAGRTGGAGCTGTCACAGGTCACTGATTACAGTGGCCCTTTTCACTAGGAAAGGATCAGCTTTCCTACATCCAGTAGGAAATGTTTACAATGTTTTATAACTACAGTGAAACACTAAGTTCTGACAGGTTTACTATAAAGCCATGCACACTGTCCAAGTAGGGACCAGACACACAAAATGACGTAAACAAGSACAAGCAACATTTTATCTGTCCCTCTCCACACTGACCAATTTAATACTTGTGACCTTTAAACTGTATTCCAATTCCACTGCACACAACAGCAAACAAGTCAGAAACCAGTATGCAGTCAAAGTTTAATACACCTTATGTATTTCTGTAGCAAAAGGCAGTGGAAGATAAGCTGGTTTTAATATACAAGAAATCTTTGTGACTTACTGGCTTAAATTAAGACTGACACATAAAACTTGGTCTCTACCTATTGGATATTTTCTAATACTGTTTATGGCAGCGTTCAGTTTTAATAATAAACTCCCTTCAGACTGAAGAATAAACTTCCACTTCAAAGAGAAACTAATTTCATTGTATTTATCACTTTCACCACCAGTAAAGAGTCATACAAACTTTTTAAGGCAACAACTATTCACGTTCAACCTATAAGTCTAACYGTTTCCTTAACAGGGCTGAAACACCTCTCTTTTTACAAGCATATTGTCAACATTAGCAATTCTCTCATCTTTTTTTGTTGGAGCACCAATTGAATAAATTCTCTCCCTGAGTCAATTACATACTTATTTTAATTCTATCCTGCCACCCCCATAAAGTTCTTTTGGTTTCAAACAAGATTCTAAGACACCTTCTGCTTTCTCTTAAAAATACATTTTGCTAATATTATTTCTACTCTCTGGCAGCATCAATTTTCTATCTGTTGCTTTGTATGACAACTTTATGCTCTCCAACACATTTTATAGGTGATTTCTTCTTGCTGCAACCTGTCATGAAACCTGGGGCTTTTTAAAGCAAGTTACAGACATGTCTGGAAGTAGTGAATCCATTTGGTTTACTCAATCAATATTAGTCCAAGCTGCTTGTCCAGTAATGCCAACAGGAACAAGAGAGAAATTCAGCAAAAGCATAGTAGGAAGAAAAAAAAAAAAGGAAAAAGAGAAATATGTTGTCTGGTTTCCTTTTTCTAGTAGTGATACATTAAGACTTCTCCACACACACCTTTAAATCTTTTATATCTCAGCAAAATCCAATGAAAATGGATATCATATTACTTATCCCCACATCAACACCAAGTCAATATTATCTTTAAGTTGTTTTCTAAATAAGAAATACAAAAGCTTTTACAAAAAAAAAAAAATCACACCCTGGAAGGTGACCTTAAATTAGCCAAACTTTCCTCACCTTAGACCAGTCGTCACACCTTTGATTTCAAGCATATGAAGCATCCTTTTTCTACTATATCTTATTGTTAGGAATCCACTACAAAACACGAAGCTACACAAATATGGGATTTTTACTGAAGGAAAGAATTACAGAGTATTTTTTCTGCTCCTCAGTGGACCAGAAACAGAAAAAAAGAGGCCTTAAGCCATTTCTTTCACAATGACTTGACAAGTCAAGGTTGAAACAAATCTACAAAAAGGAATACAAATACATTTCATGGATTTGAAAAGAAAAAAAATACATTACCTTATATCCTATAGTCTTACGGTAATACAGAATTTCTTTTTCCAGGAGTTCAAATAACCGYGGTGGGAAAAACTGAAAATCCTGAATATTTGGTTGTTTTGGAGGTCGTGGAGCCTTCAAAAATATACAGATATATCAACATTATAGAAGCTTGACTTTTTTGCAAGTAAACTACCATAATTCAGCAGCAGTGTCAACCTATGACTTTGTAAATATATTGGGGTTAGAGCAGGGAATGCAGCATGTGAGAGAAGGAGCAAAAGAACAACATAAAACCCCTCCATCACTGCCAGCTTCTTACCTTTGGGACTTTTGGCTCACTAACACGTAGGGCTTCTCTGAAATAAGCATCAACTGCATARTTGGCTTTGCGTTCTCTTTTTGGAGGCTCAATCCATTCCATCATGCTCAGCTATGCACAGAACAGAGTAAAAAGCTACTAAAGTAACTGTTTGCTTCCCTGAAGTCACAAGAATAATGACTAATATGGCACTGCAAAACAGGAATGTATTTTTGCACAGCAAATCTAATGATTGTGCTCAACAATTTTGATACTACAACAGAACTCTAAGCTAGAAATTATATCTGATTCTAACAGGTATTTAAGAACATAAAAGATAATGCACAAATAAGACAAGAACAACCCCTTTTGCAGTATTCTAAGTATTTCAGACACCCGAATAAGATTATGATTGCATCTACCAAAATACAATGGAAGGGCTGAGGGCTTGGGCCCTGCATTCTTTAATTTCTTGTGATAGGAATAAATTGCTCTCTTCTAAATATCACAGTGAACAACCTCTATAAAGGCCACAACACAGACAAAAAATCCATTAGAAGTCAATCTTAACTAAAGCACTTGAAGTTACTAAAGTGTACTCAAGACTAGGCTGTGTTTAACTCACTTCTTGTAATGAAAATTACCAACATGAAGAATTTTATGTATATACCCACACACTGTACTATACTCTCATCAAACGATTTATTTTACTAAATGTTTCTTCAAAATCAATAAGAAACCTGGGTTAAAAAGGCATTTGGTAGTTAACAAGTAAGAATTCACGTATCTTATTCCAGGTAAGATCTTTAAGGATATCTTCACTGCACATCTGGTACAGAAAAGAGATGTAGAGGGAACACTGTGGGACTGAGTAATATCTCTTTGTATGGATGATCCTTCTATTATTAGGCAAAATCAATTTTCATACAGTTCAAATTAATGCTTGTGACTAAAACCTTCACTGCAAAAACAAACTCAAGTCCAAGGTACACATACAAAATCATCATCAGGCATGTTTTGTTTTTTTCCTCTCAGCTATGCAACAGCAAAACAATACTGACTGCAGTAGTATAGTAGGGTGCAACACAGGGTTTTTACTGCAGAAAAGGGTTATATCTGAGCAATGTTATCAGATTTTATCATGAAAAAAAAAGTGGGGCTGAAAGCTAATATAACAAAAATTCAGAATATTAATGCTTRTGCAGAGCCAAGTGAATTTCAACAGCTCCTTACTTCTCTAGAACCTTCATAGTCATAAGATTTACAGTGCAGCTTTTATGTTTGCACCTCTAAACTGAAGTCTTATAGACTACAAAAAATTACCTTTTGTTTTTCTCTGTAATCTTCACCTTCAAAGTTGTATAAGCTCATCTCTGTGTCCATAGTGAAATTTCGTAGGGAGCTTTCTCCCATTTTCTGCAATCGTTCATTCATTTCAGCTGTCTAAAAAGAGAGGAAGATACTTTTAGGCTCACACAAGCTRTATTATCTTTTCTGAAAAAAACAGCTTTCATCACTACTACAACATTCTCAACACCTTTTTCTGATTTTAACTTTTACTACATTTTCTTTAGAGAGATGCCCATTGTGCTTTTCAATTTAGAACAATTTGACTTCAAGACTCTCCATTAAACTGAATTTATTAGGCTGAGATGTAGTCCTACAACTATAGAATTTAACTTTAAAATTTAAATTAAGTTTATGCCAAACTCCTTGGAGCTGAAATGGCAGTTCATTTTTTCATAGAAATGAARTTCCATAAAGATTTTGTGTCTGTTAGAATTTTTGGCATTAAATTCATTTTCCCAAAAGACCACAAAATAAACAGTGCTTAAGGTATGATTCACAGAGTCTGAATCTCAAAAGTAATTACGATCACTAATTCTACTTCTTCAAAACAAGTAGCAACATTGCAAGATTTAAAATCTGCACAAATAGTAAAGCAAAATAGATTTAAATAATTAGATATCCTTTCCATTTTGTGCACATATATTTTGAATTCCTTATGAAACTGYCCTCTTACCTTCTTTTCACCTCTTTCTAAAATAGTGGTTATATCTTCTTCTGTCAGCTCACTGTCTTTGGAAGCAAACACATGAGTGGCTCCATGCCGGATCATCTGCAGCATTTCATCTTTTGCCAGTTTRTTGGACTGTTGGTCTATGAGTCTTCCTACAATCACAAGAAATGTGTTCAAAGTTATAATATGGGAATTCTAGTAGGACCATGCAAAAAAGTGGATTTTTTTATTTCACTGACAGAGCAAGACAGGAAAAAYAGAACATCCACACAGAAAAAATATACTTCACTTGAGATGAGAATAAATAGAAATCAGGAACTTCAGGGAAAATTAAAAAATTAAAAAAACTTTGAATCAAGCCACAACAATAAACATTTCACATTCAGATAATCCAAATTTTACATTTAAGATCTTGTTTTTACAAAKTTAGCTGAACTTTTAAGATCACAATCTTAGCTCAAGAGGGAAAATGACAAAGTACTCTGTAATAACCACTAAGAAGTACCTGATATTTTCAACACTCACTTCACTATTTCAACCCAATTTTCTGATTATTTTTCCCGTAATTTGAATTTCTGTCTCAAAATTTTACTTATCCTATCTCATCTCTTCTCATGCTATCAAAATTTTGATCATCACCCTTTACTAAATACAAACAACCCTGAAAACTTAAGCTTGAGTATCTTAGCTGACAAACTACTCTTCTAAGAGCTTCTAAACAAAAATACACAAAGGTGTTTCATTGTTCAGTTAAGTCTTATGTGGCAAGAAGCATATGCATTTAATTATTTTATCTACCATGGAACATACCTGATTTTCTTTTTTTTTTTCTTTTCAACATATTGCAAAACCAAGTAATAYCTATTTAGCTGCAGTTCACTTTTCTCATTTAGACACTTACTATAAGTCTATGTCCACATTAATCCAGAAAACAGAATTTAAAAATAATTCAGCTGAACAAGTGAGTACCTTGCAGATTAGAGTTTCTGAGGTTAATTTAGTACACTGCTATTATACACAAGGCCTGCTTTCTCTAACACTGTACATTTGTACAGTTATTTAACCATACTTTAAAGGACTGAACAATTCTGTTGCAGACAAACATATATAGCAGTTGATACCTTGTTGTATAACTATAGAGTCCAGTCTCAGTTTTATTTCAGCTCTTTCTACAATCCTCTCTTCAACAGTATTATCAGTGATAAGTCGAAACACCCGTACTGGTTTCTTTTGACCAATACGATGCGCACGATCCTAACAAACATAAATCAATGAGTGTTCAGCAACAAGAACTCACAAGCAATAGACAGTTAGCTTGCAGAAACAGCAGCCTGAAACAGCATTGTACTTCTTGGTCCCTTGCCTATTYGAGAGCATAGAAAACTGTAAAACCAGTATTCTAACACTTACTTATATTACACTTTTAATGTCTGAGTCATTCCATAGCAACAAATGCATCTCTGATGTAAATGAAGATAACTGAATGTCCAGACTGTAGCTGGAAAGCAGAGATACAACACTACAAACATGCACACATTTGCACTGCTTTCAAACCAATTCTCTCACTCGACACAGGTATTGAAACTTCTACATCGCTGGCTTGAGAGTATTAATTCCAYGGGTAGAGTTCATGCAGCCACAGCTCCAATGCTGTACTTGTCCCAAGCCAGGRAACGAGGTTTATGACTGACACACTATGCTTATTTGTAACAAAAATTGTGTTTATTCTCTCTGGAAAACACATCCTTTTAAATTAAAAGAAGTTAAACAACTCTCCTTCAAGCTGTGGGTATCAAGATTTCCTGACTGACCTTAAACACGAGTTGTTAAATCTTTTACTCTTCTGCATATTAATTTCTTCCTGAAAACCCTACTGAAGTTCACAAATCACACKTACAGTTTCCAGCAAGTTGGTCTACTATTGGCAGTCAGCATGCATATCAAAAGGATGAGCTATTCATATTAYATATTTGGTATGTTTAAGTGCATTAAAAATAAATTAAAAGTTACAAACCACTGAACAAATACSCACCCTCCTAATCATGCAAGAAGGRTCACRTGAGTTTTATTCCACATGAAAAATATTATAGACTCTTTTTACATTCAGCASCCAGAAAGAGAAGATTTTAGTAGGTTTAGCTCAAAGATAACGTTTTTCCCCCCTGGCATCACCACCAAATGACTTTATGCTTACACAGAAAGAAAAAGCAAAAGCATGAACTTCCCAAATGAGAGGAMTATAAGGCTSCATGCTTTTAATTATTTGTTATTAYTTTGAAAACAGCCCTCTATTATTCATATACTGTTCTCTTCTGAAAAGAYAGAATTWAGAATAATKCTATAAACAATATTGATATAGTACTTTSATAGAAGTAATCTGTCATTATGAAAATAATTAAGACAAATATTTACAGACAAAAATCTACAGTTTCTGCCACAAATTCTGTTCATGCCCTTTTTACTAAATTCCTTAGTTTCTTGGTATTGTCTAGCGTATATAAAAGGTAAACAAGAATAACAAAAATGCACATTCTGAAAACATTTATACAAAACAGAACATTGACAGTCTAAACAAACAAATGTGTATTAGGGAGTTAACTCACCATGGCTTGTAGATCTACTTGAGGGTTCCAATCTGAATCATAGAGAATAACCACATCAGCAGTTGCCAAATTAATTCCAAGACCTCCAGCTCTGGTACTCAGCATGAAAATGAATTTACTGCTGTTGGGAGCATTAAATGTGTCAATTGCTTCCTGAAAGAAACAAAGACGTGTCACTAAAGCATGAGGTCTTTCAAACAGATTTCCAGTATGTTGGTGGCTTTYCAATGAAATTGCTTTTAAATTTACACAGTTTTCATATTAAAAAACATTCTATCGAAGTAAGAAATTGTAGGTCTGAACAGGTGAGAAAATCCATATTGAGTCCACAATACTGTATTTTTCATTTAGCTGAGAAACAGATGAAACGTACTGTGGAGCTTGGTTAGGAAAAACGTATCTTTGGCAGTCTTTTAAAAAGGGTAGCATTTGTGCTTTATACAATTATGGGYGGACATATATGTAAATAATAACATAATTACATATTTAATGTAGCTACGTATTATATAAGTATTATATAATATATATGCAAATAATAACTTAATAATCTAATGTGTAAACCAAAGGCATTTCTTGTTGGCAYACAACTGTCCCACCTCTCTTTCCTCGTGTGGTGTCTGCCCATCAAGCCTGCAGTACTCATAGCCACGCCACATGCAATAGTCCTCCAAGATATCCAGCAAGCGAGTCATCTGACTGAACAGCAGCACTCTGGAACCTGACAACACACAAGGTTTCAATGYTCAATTTATGTTTTCACACTGATCATATCACAGAGCCACTACACAGCATGACAGAACTTAGGTGAAAATTCTGTATTGTGTCTAACTTAAACAAGTCTTTCTTCTGATGTTACTGTTCTGGTTTTGATTTAACAACTGAAGAACATTATTGGATAAATTATACAGGAGAGACACACAACTAAAGAAACAGAACACTTCAAACCATTGTAAGGAAATGAGGTGATGACTGATGTGTACAGATGAACTAATCCCTTCATCAGAAATGTTCTTACAGAAAGGAGAAGGGAAGCTCTACTCTTCCTTTCCTTCTACTTCTCCATATTTTTAGTCTTGTTCATCATTCCTGTAAGATTTCTTTCCCTTCATGTGTTAAGATCTACAGAAAATTAATTTTCAGCAAAAACTTCACAGTAATGAATACACTCAGTGCAGGGACGACTGAACCTGTGSTATTTTTAAAAGGTATTTTAACTCACAAGGAGCATTCAGATCACTGCTGTCCATAAACAGTACTCACCCTGCTCCCTGAGTTTTGCCAGCAGTTTATCCAGAACTAACATTTTGCCACTGTTGGTGATGAGATGAGTGTCAGTGGTGTAAGGAGGGCCTGGCTCAGCACCATCRAAGAGGTAAGGATGGTTACAGCACTTCCGCAGCTGCATCAGAATATTCAGCAGRCGCATCTTATCCATTTTCCCAGCTGAATTCAGGATATCAATATCTTTCATCAGGATCCTGGTATACCTGAAGTTTTATGGGCAGTTTTAAACAACTTTCCAGTTTTTATTTGACATTTAAAACCCTGCAATATCCTAATCACTTCTGGACGTGGGAGTTGACTTTGTTTAGACAACAATGAGCTATATTATTATGAAACTTGGCAAAAACATCTGACTGATAACRATTTACAAATTCATACCTAAACATGAAAGGGAATCTCTGAGTGACAGTGATCTGTCATTTACTGGATTGTTTTAGCAGTACTGCTTTCATTTTAGCAGTRCAAAGTAGATTAAAAATATCACGTATTTGACAGAAAATAAGTGATATTTTCTGACTCCTGATACCTGACTCCTTTCCTCACATCTCTTCTGGGTATGTAGCTTTTTAAGGTTTTATTTCAATTTCAGGTAAGACTTTTTGGTGCATAGATACTTTGATCAAAGGAGGAAGCTTAGGAGGCATACGTTCTTTCAAATAAACTTAAGGAAGGAAAAAAGTTTCTCCTTTCTTCTTCCCACCTCTTTTCATTACCCTGCCGGAGCTCTCTGAAACTTGTGCATGTTTTTAAAAAGTCCCAGAGTTAGATATAAACAGATTTCTATATCTGTCTCAACACACAACTATATAAACAAAATCAGTGTGAAGAGTTATAGAGTTTATCAGAAAAGAATCTTACTTTGATGTAAATAACTCACCATTCTCTCTGCATTTTGCTGAGCCCAAGATAAATTTTTACTTCCTTCTTTGGAGGCAAACTCTTTTCTACTTCACCTTTTATGCGACGTAAGAGAAATGGCTTCAAAACCTACAYAAATTAAGATGTTTTATGGAGATAAATGTATAAAACTTGCTGCCCCAAATACAAAATTAACAGGCTCAATTACCTGRTATTAATCAGAATTAATCAGTGCCTATTTCTGTCATGGTGACTCCATGAAAAAAATTCTGCTAAATTCTGTAAAACAAAGTTGTCCAGTAATGACTAAACTCACAAATAAGTATGTCTTTCTCTATATAAGGATTGCCATAATCATCCCAGTTGCTATCCTAAGCACGGRTGAAACCTGTAATTTTATAAAATCTCATCCTTTTCAACATAAGCCCTGTTTCATTTCCACGAGCAGGGATAAAACATGCCAACATTTCAAATATAAGCAGTGTATGTTATACTTTTTCCGATTTGTTTTRCTGCTGGAGGATAAAAAATGTCTTTTATCTCATGCACAGTAAAACAAAGGTAAAGGCATGCCTGTATTCAGACTAGTATGACATGTGTATCAGTGTACTATTCACAATAATAAACGGTTTCAAAAAGACCTCAAAATTCTTCATTTTCATATTTATGTTCAAATTTTGTCTGCTTCAAAAAGGAACACACAAAAAGTAGTATCTATAATAGGAAGTTCCAATGCTTTATTCATGAAAATTCTGCTAGGCATTTCTGTAACTAAATACTGTCATCTTCACAACTCCGAGATGAAGGGGAAAATAATCTGGTTTTCTTTTTTACATGTGCATGCTAATGATGACATGTGATTACACCTTTAATTACTTACAGCATGAAGTCTTTCTACRAGTTTCTGATCGCCGAGACAATTTTTAGTGTCAAACCATGAGTCAAAATCCTGTGATGAGAAACGGCACAGTTGGTATGAACAGTTTATCATCTGTACTTWTAACAGACACTTATTGACTCTTTCATTGCAGCTGAGGGTAGCATAAATCTTGAGACAAATKACTTCTGTGAAAGAACTATCAGTCTGCAATTCTGTGCCACCTCCCTGGTATGCTGCAACAATCAAGTCAACCGCATAACTCTGCAGACAAAATACCATCATACTCTGCTTAATTTACAATAGGTCTTTGTGCTCATCACTGCTGTGTCCACGTCCYTCCTCACAGTGCTTGTGTAACAATGGGGAACAAGTTAAAGAAACATGAATTTTAAAGTAAATGAGATGGGCAATAGAGTAAAAATAATGTAAGCAAGTAATACAGGAACAAGGAAACATTAGCAGTAAGGGAGAAGATTACTCAAATTCTAARTTTAAAAAAGGCTTATGCCTATTTGGATGCTTCATATTCTTGATACTTCACTGCTTTCTCAAACTTTGTGTAGTTGTTGAACTGCTTCAAGTATTAYATTTGCTATGACTGGTCTGAGGCCTTATCTATACCAGCAGAATGCACTGTTTTAACCAGGCAGAGCAAAAGAAGTAGTCTACATTTCAGTAAGCCATAGAGCTTCCCCTGATTCTGCGTCTTCCACAACGTTCATCTCCTACTAGGCTGATCATTCTTCTCTTCTACAGACAACAGCATGGGAATCACACAAACAAGAACAACATTTAACTTCCAAACATCAACTTACATCTGCAGAATTGAAGACATCAGGTAAAAGGAAATTGAGTAATGCCCACAGCTCATGCAGGTTATTCTGTAAAGGAGTTCCCGTAAGCAGCAATCGATTTGTTGTCTTGAACTCACGTACAATCTCTGACAGCTGGAAACACAACATAGTTATCATCACCATCTACACTCAAGCACAGTGAATCAGTTTTTGAAACCTAAACAACATCAATTTCACTTAGATACAGTGAGTACCCACAAAATTCATATTTATCACCCAATTGCTTCTATTTTAAAAAAACACCACACCTAACATTTAATATCTTCTCAAATGAGACGAAATCTTTTTGTATCCAACTAATTTCAAAGCATCAAACAATTTCAAATTTACCTTAGACTTTTCATTCTTTATTCTGTGGGCTTCATCAATTACCAGGTACCTCCAGTTAAATTTTTTGAAGACTGATTTCTCTTTAATTACCATTTCATATGATGTAACACAAACATCCCATTCACCAGGCATCATAACATCACGGATAAATGCAGCCTAAAGCAGAAGAACTGGATTAATAAACATCTTTGAATCTGAACAATTTTTATGGCATTCACTGAAAGCTGTCTCCACCACCATTACTGATGCACACAAAAGATCTTGAAACATCTTTTCAGTAACTTAAAGTCACTGTAACAAAAGCCTTAAATGCTTYGTAATTTATGCACAGAGAAAGCTGGAGTTAAGCAAAACACAAATTGTTTCCTATTCAAGATTAAGTATTTGCTCTTCAGCTTTATTTCTCTGTAATTTAAATAGTAYATACAACCAATAGGGAAAAAACCTACTAAATTAACTTGTCCAAAGGTCCAATCCACAAATGTGTTTCAAAACAATTTACATAGCCCGCTCCCAATTATTGTCTCTCTTCCCTAAATGCCTCCCATCTCTGTTTTGCAAGGCACACATATCAAGGATATAAATCCTTTCACATGAAAGAACATCACCCTTCAGGAAAGCCATGCAGACAGGTCTCYCCTGGTGCACCWGAGGCCATTTCCTCTCCTATMATTTACAAAAACAAGCCCAGTTCCCTCAGCTGCTCCTCCTAAAAGCCTTGTTCAGACCCATCTCCAGCTCTGTTCCCTTCTCTGGAAACACTTCAGCATCTTAATATCACCAGTGCCCAGTACAAGGGGAAGTCACTGCCCTGGCCCTGCTGGCCACACTATGGCTGGTACAGACCAGGATGTCACTGGCCTTCCTGGCCACACTACCAGCTCCTATTTCTTTTCTAGAGCCTTTCTATCCTCAAGCAATAACAAAGAGCCATACAATCCATGTGAGCAGCCACAGAATTCACAGAAACGTCCTGCTCACTGATCCCCTTCRAGTTAGAAAAACAATCCCTATCTATTTTAAGGTCTTCACAACAGAAGATGAAAAACTCTACAGTAGAACTCTAGTTACAAGGCAAGGCAGGTTTATAAAATACACCAGTGAGAGCAGTCACCTGAAAAAAGGTGAAGAAAGAGGTACCAAAGTGAGTGCAATAAAGAAAAATGAGTATATACTGTCACATTGCAAATAGGGAAGAGAGATAAAAAATAGGTGCAAAAATCAAAGAGGAAGACAAGAGAAAAAAAGGCAAGTCAAAGAGCTGTACTTTGATCCCAGTCTATTATTTAATCTACTGATTTCCAGGTTTTCCTCACAGTCATAAGCATAACATTTTGAATTTTCAACATTAATACAGTTAGAGATTACTAAAATATACTGTAATTAAGGAAGTAGCTTAGGGAGAATTCCAYATACCAAGCTGCTACTCATTCCCAAATAACACATACATTTTTGAAATGTAGAGCACTTACTCTGGCATCTTTATCTCCAATAAGGCAAACAGCACGTAAGGATGGAACCCAGCGCTTGAATTCATTCATCCAGTTGTGCAAAGTTGATTTTGGAACCAGGACCATGTGTGGCCCAGGAATGTTTCTGTAATGCTTCAGATAGCCCAATAAAGCTATTGTTTGCAGAGTCTTACCAAGCCCCTACATTGACAAAGATGGGGGGGAAAGAAACCTGCTGAAGTGAAATACCATAAAGAAATACTTTCAAACCATTTTCTTACTGTATAATTCTGCCATTTGTTTAAAGCAAACTACACAACAAATGTTTGCAATAGAACTTCTTTCATTACAATTCCAGATTTGAAAAATCAGACTGTTGAAAAATAAAGCTTGCTACTGCACATTCATTAAATATTATAAGCACTTTAATGTTCAATTTTGCTCAATAATTATCACAAAAATTCCAAAAGATTACTGCTTACCATTTCATCTGCCAGAATGCCATTAACACCATTTTCATACAATGAGATCATCCAGTTCAAACCTCTAACCTGATAATCTCTTAGTGTTCCTCCTTTCACATCTGTAAATGTAAGATTCCTCTAAGTAGAAAAATACTAGTTCTGAGTAGAAAATTTTAATTGCAATCTGCTGAGATCTTAATTGCATCAARGCAATCAGAGGACTATTAACAGCACACTTACATGAAGGAGACTCCTCAAACCGAATACACACATTGGATGTTTTCCTACTCTCAGACAGCAGCTCTTCATCCTCCTCCTGCTCTGTGCGCCTGTGACGGTACCTAAAGGAAGAACCCAACACTGATGTGTGAACAAAATCCCTTCAAAACACTGCTACAAACCCTAAAGGCAGGCAATTACTACAGAAGCAATCGCTGACAATGTGTATGTTCTGGTATCCCCACCAAACTCTCATCCTGTTAATACATTATTCCTTAGGAGTCATTCCAGTTTTAATTAGAAAGGCTGATATGAAGCCCTCTCTTCCAGAGTCATAACTATAACCTGACAAGCATCCTGAGATCTCTAAGGCACTTCTCAATGAGCAACACAGAAATACAAGATGCATCAGTGGTGGCCTTAGACTCAATTACTTGATAATTACAACRTTCAGAAAAATCACATATTCAAATTTTTTAAAAATTAAAATTTCTAAAATAGAATGCCATTTTGCAAACATTCCAAAAACTACTTGTTTGCTAGTCTAGAGTGAATCTTCTAGTCCAGCATCTGCGAAAGAAAATTAATTCACATGCTCCAAAGTCACCCCACAATACAGACCAAAGCATTGTACATGGCAGGAACCAGGCAGCTTGCTTTAGAAGTGCATTTCTGTTCCAAGGTCATACTAGTGTTGATGGAGCAGATGATGCTTTTAAACCAACCAGCTTTTAAAGAAAYTGATACACCATTAATAGGAAATGGCCTGGATTTACTGACAGTAYAATCTCTATGTACAATCTCTAAACAGACAAGTTAAAAAGCCTAAATTGTTTCAAAGTGTAAGAAGTCAGAAATAAAAATAGAACATACTCTCCAGCTGAAATCAAACTCTGTTTTTCATCTTTCTTCAGCCGTGGCCGTCCCAGCTTGACTTTCAGTGGAGATGTTGGTGATTTTTGTGCTGCAGGCTGAATAAAGTGTGCAAAAAGTTCCGTCTGCTTCAGGAGGAATTCAAACCTCTTGGCTCGATCTGCTTTCTAGTTTCCAAAGTGGGGAAGAGCATTAAAAAAAAAAAGAAAGGAAAAGAACTTTTCTTCATAAAAATGTATTTTGTTAAGAAATAGAATTCAGACACTCATGAGAACAACTTATATGAGGAAAGACTGACAAGACCATCTGTTAGGCCATTCAGAGGGCTACAAGCCTTGTGAAATAGATCTGGCACACCAGCAGCTGTGAAGGGATGCTTTAAGGGCATGTCTACAAAAGATAAAGACAAAACTAAAGTTATGATTTAAAGTCAGGGATGAAATCCTAACCTTGTTCAAGTCARTGGCAAAACTTCCATCAATTTCAAGGCTATCAGGACTTGATCAAAGACAACAATGTAGTAGATCTGCTTTTGGAATTACTTCTGAAGTAATGTATCAGCCAACTCAATATTGCTTTCACTCAAGTTTGTGAATTTTGCTGTCAGATTTCAAATCTCAAGCATTTCAGTTCTGCCATCTCAGTGGGGCATATGCACTTCACTACATCATACAACAAAACCTGGCCTTCTCTATATTTACAAGATAACAGGTWACATAATTTTTAAGAAATTATAAAATGCAAATTCTAGCTGACAGAATGCAATTGTTATCAGTTTATGAAAAATCTCAGCATCATGTAACACGGTATCACTTAAGGCAATTTCCATGTGACTGCGATGTCATTTACATGTCATGACATAAATGAGAAAAATGGAATTGTAGTTCTGCATCATAACCCCKYCAAGAAATACTCGACCCACAGAAAGCCTTGCTGCAGGTCACTGACACACAAGCAAAAGTCTTCCACAACAGCAGAATCAGCAACCAAAGAAAAGGGCAGCAGGAATGAGCCTGGTGTGCAATGYACGATCTCGCCACATGAGGGCACTGCGTTTCCTCAACAGTGAACCACTTACCAGCAAAGAAACATCTTTACAAACATCTGGAAAAAAAACTATTGCTTTTTCCCCTTGCATACATTATCGGAACATTTCTGTAAATAACTTGACAACCGAATAAAATGTAAATATCAAGTAAAACCTTTAAGAAACAGATTGTTGAAGGGGGAAGTAGAGACACCGATGTTTAATCTACTATAGTATAGAAACAAATCCACTCAGAGGATTTATAGTTACCAATAGTAAGGACTACATTGAAYGACACAATATACCTTTCTGCCTGCAATATTATTGGCTTCGCTTAAGCAGCTTGTTTTGATAAAACAGAAAAAGTCTACCTCCCAACTGCACTATTGATGAAAGGTAGATTTTTTGACATTTAATCCTTTTGCCTCTTAGAACAACTGAACTAATATTTTAATTCAGGAAAGCTGTAAATTCACTATGTACTACTGTGAAAACAAGTTTAGCTGTTAACTCATTCTCAAAGAACAGATTAACTGTGGGTCTTCTCTTTGGCTAGAAATTAAGTATTTGTATATGTAGGTATTGATTTTTCAATGTCTAACAGTTATATTCTTCCCTAGCTTCTGTGGCATCCAATTCTTTTGGACTTTACTGTAATTATTAGACACYCATTTAACATGAATGCTTTTAAGAAAAAAAACAAGATACAAGGTACCAGCTTCAACCACGAACTTAATTGAACTTGAATGACAATTGTCATWCAAGGAGTCTCACAATGTCCGCCTGGTTTTTGTCTCTTTGTAACATAGAAGTTACCCTGTTACATCTCTCCAGCAGGACAAGCTCCCCTCACTGGTGCCTCAGACAGATCCTCTTTTGCATTGTTATGACACACAATATTATGGGATATATAAATATTTAAAACCTTAATGTTTTTATATGAGAGAAACTGGCAGCTTCAGCATTTCAGTTAYGTAAGAAGTAGCTAAAGGATGCCTCTGACACGACCCAAGGGGTCATCAAACAAAACTGGCAGAGAAAGATTCAAAACAAATCAGGGTGAGTTCCAAATAAAAAATGTCCTTGAACAGTACTTGTTACCACAGATGGGAAGTGGATAAAAAAAAAAACAAACACAGAATCAAAAATCCATTGACAACTACYGAGTACAAAAACCACAGGCTACACCTCCAAAAATCATGCAGACAAAAATACTTGGAAGAATGGGATAGTATTTAACAAACTATCACTACCTGCCTCCTCTRCTCTCACTGTCTTCACTAAATACCTATTGTGAGACACATGACATAGGTCTAGACATTCAAAAGAATCTTGATTTGTTTTTCCTTTCTGACACRTCCCGGCTGCAGTAACTCCTTGTAACTGTGCTGATCCTGTTCCCACAACCAAGTGCCATAAAAAGCTGCAATATGTTTTGTCATGAAAACTTACCATCTTCTCTTCATATTCTGGGTCAACTTCTTTTTCAGGTCTAGCTGCCTTTGGAGGAAGCTTGAGTTGAAATGGGGGATCATTTCTCTGGAATTCAAAAGTTAAACATTTTATAAATATGTGTCATATCTGTCTTCAATTGTGAAGCTCAAGCAGGTTTTCCACAACTATAATATTGGTAAAATGTTTGGCACATTTTCCCCCTAATTTAGGAAAATTTTCCTAATTGGTCTTTAAAGTGCCAATAAAAAAAATACATATATTGAGATGTATTAAATTATAAAAATGTTTTTGAAAAGCTCTGAATAAACTAAAAGGAGACAYCAAAGTGCATGTCTGCTTTAAGCACTTCAACTATCAGACTACTATAAATACATTAAATTAAAATAATAATCAATCTAAACTATTCAGGGTCAAGTAGCAAAACTGTACCAAAATGGTACCAAATATTTAAAAGTCTGTCAAGCAACATTACATCTAAATTTCAGAACTGTTCCTGATWAATATACATGCCAACTTCTTTAAGTACAATAATACAAATGGGAGGAATATTTTCTCAAGTCAGAGATTACTGTTCCAAGTTTGGCCCAAGGCCATGATTCTCTGCAGAGGTGAACAGTACTAAGTGTATAATGAAGCTCTTTGACAGCTTAAATGATTTTATAAATGCGCCAGTTCAGCTTTGCAAGGCCAAATGTTGCAAAAAGGTAGCATTAGAAATATTCTATTCACTTAAATCATACAGGTAATTAGCTCATCTTAGAAAGCAAAGCTACACCAACGTGCCAAAGAGYAGCTCACATGTATATGTGTATTCACACTTCCATTATATTACTATATTATACACCAGAAAGAGAGACTGACATTGCTAATGTCAGGTCCAGTCCTTCAATTATAGTGTCAAATTATTCTTTAAATGAAAACAAATTGACAGTAGGCCATTTCAGGCACCCCCCTCCACTTGCTGTAGAATTAAATTAGATAGATATGTGTTACTGGAAAAAAGCTGTCTGTCTGCCTCAGGTAAGTATGAAATTTCTTCAAGCAGAACAACTCAGTATTATGAGAATCCCTTATTACTGAAAGTCTTCCAAGTAAATTACRATGCAATATTATCTTTCTAAACCCCAAGGCAGACGGCTGTAATGCCAATTCTGTTGTTACTCAGATTTTCCCAGAAGGATAAAACTTACGGTGGCATATTAATCAAATTTATTCTGAAATAAGTATTTCTGAAAAACACACTCTGAGTTAAAGTAGTAAATGAGCTGACATATTACTGCAGCCACAGAACAATAAAATCACACCATGCACCTAACCTTTCAAGAGAAAACACACTTTCCCTGACCCCCTTCTTATTGAAGTGTTTCTTTTGAATATTCATGACCCCCAAAGTATCAGAAAAAACTAACAGGAGATTATTAAAAACCAGTGAAAGAAATACTTCTCTTCCTCACAGCTCACCAGAGGGCGAATATGCTGCAGGTTCACTAAAGAAGGCATCATATCCAAACTTCCTTCTGCATAATGGTCTGAGTTACAAAAATCTACACCTTGACAAKTACTAGATTTTGATATGAGCAAGAATACTTCCCCCTAACAACTGGACAATGTACCTTATACAACAGAGAAAATATTTCATRAAGTCTGAGAGTTTTTCCCTAGAAACTTTACAAAATAGATCTTCATCACTGAAAGTACTTTCATTTTCAATTCAGGAAACTCACCAGTAACAATTTGTCTCTACTCCAAAAATTATTTCCAATATAGAATAGCCCCCTGAAAGGTGTCATTTAAACCCCTTAAAGACACATGACCACACAGCACTTTCAAAAGATCCTGACTATTCCAAGGATACAAAATACTGCCCCTTAAAATCTCTAATAACTACCCTAAACAGAATTCCTAAGTTCAGGCTGAAAGATTTCCATCCAGTAAGTGTAACAGTCCCAAAGTGAGGACCCTCCATGAACACCTCAATAAACTGGGAAAAAGAACTGCCTCTGCTTTAGTTGACTTTACTCTTCTAACTTGCGCTGCTGAAAACTCTGAACAAGATGCAGTAATTAGAAGGATTCCTTCTGCGTTTAACTCACATATAGAATRTGGAAATACATTCCAAATAGCCAGTAAGACACTGTTTTGGTAGTACAACAAAGATTTTTATAAAGCAATACACAAAGAGGGGAGCAGAGCACCACAGATTGCATGACTGCCACTRTTATGCAGACGCTGCAACTGTACAGTTCCCATCCATAAAATTTTGCAGAATACGCGGTATACAATAGAAAAATAGCCCTTCAACGTTTTTCCTTGAACAACCAAGTAAAGTTCAGGACTACACTGAACTGTGTCCCGTAGTTGTTTGTATACATAATAAAGCTTCAAGCATTCTTTACAGGCTAAATGGGCTTTCAGTAACTGAGATAAAAAAAATCTGAATGCACTGTTATCAGTAGTTCTGCAACCTTCTCCAGTATCTCAAATATAGGATGCACGGTCCTCATTCCTACTAAGTTTTTCCTAAGATTCACTCTTCAGGTTAATCTTGTTCTGTTTCCAAGGATACCTGAATACGTCACTCTCTACATGTCTTGTGTCTTTCTTCCAAAAAACTAAGGAGAGGCGGCTGGCAGACATACGTGGTCTTTGGAGGGATGTATTGTGCATCAGGGCACAATTCGAGCTAGGCAGGGGAGGCCCTGACCAGTGACAGCAGGGGCAGACCGGGTCCGTAGCAAACTCTCCGCGCCATCCCGCCCCGAGCCCTCAGCTCCGGGACAGCTTTCCCCAGGGGCACGGAAAGGAAACAGCAGGGCGGGGGRCTCCGGAAAACGGGCCCTGCAGGAGCGCCCAGGCTGCGGGGTGGCGGGGGCTCCGCACGGGCTCAGCGGCCCCAGCCCCGTGCCCGGGCTGCAGGGCCGAGCCGGGGGCATCGCAGGGCCGTGCGGACGGTGGCCGCTGCCAGGGCGATGCCGAAAGGCAGGCACGGGGGCGGGGGTGTGTCCGGGCGGGCTCTAGCGGSCCGCGGCGGAGGGGCCCGGGCGGCCTCAGGGCCGGGGAGGCGCGGACAGGGCAGCGGCTGTAGGAGGGGGCGACCGGGCCAGGTTTCACCACCCTTAGGGGCCCCCCGGAGCGGAGCGGTACCTCCTCGGCGCCGGGCTCCTGCGGGGCGGCCGTGGCGGAGGATGTGGAGGCGCGGGGCTCCTCTCCGGGGCCGGGGCCCGGCTCCATGTTGCGCTCGGCGGGTGCCGGAGCCACGGGGGGAGGGGAGGGGGGGGCGGCCCCACCGCCCCTCGCGCGCGCGGCCCCGCCCCTCCGCCCGCCCGCGCGCGCCGCTCTCGCGAGATCTCCGCGCGACGGGGCCGCGCGCTCCCCGCGCGCCTGAGGGGAGTTGGGGCCGGGCGGGGAGCGGATCCTGCTCGGTGCTGAGGGGATCGGCGGCTCTGAGCCTCCCGTCCTTCCGAGAGACACCGCGGCTCTCAGCAGAGAGCATGGGCCGATACATAGCGCCACAGAGTCCAAGGGACATTGAAGATCATCTTGTTCCACCCTTTGCCATGATTAGGGGCACCTTCCACTGACCCAGATTGCTCCAAGCTCCATCCATTCAACCTGGGCTTGAACACTTCCAGGCGTGGAGCAGCCACATTTTCTCTGGGAAATCTGGGCCAGTCAGTGCCTCATCACCCTCACATTAAAGAATTGCTGTCTAATATCTAATCCAAATCTTGCCTCTTAATGTAAAACTGTTCTTCCTTATCTTACCTGCCACAAGGATGTCTTAACAGATWTTTTTTCTTGAGCCATATTAAATTCAGCAGTGTTTGTATATTYCTGTTGAAAATTGCAATAATGAAACCACTCAATTTACTTACTGGCAATGCACATATTTCAGACCGTCCATGCAAGACATTCAGATTTTCAGCTGCTGAGCTATAACTTTGCTCATAGTACTAAAGGATCCCAAAACAGTCCTTGGGCTGGCAGACTTGAAAAACAGCTCCAAATCAGCAATATTACCTGCTGATTATTTTCAAAGGCAGTATCATGAGCATTTTCTCCAGAGGCAGCAATGAAACCTTAGTCCAGCAGGCAGAATGAGCAATAAAAGCTACTTCCATAAAAAGCTCAGATGCTGTTATCAAGATCTTTTTTCATAACTCAAGTAAGCTGAGCAAATGGGTTATTGCAGCTCTCATGCACTGCATTTAGAAAAACCTCTGAGACGTCTTTTCCATCTATACATTGGCTCCAATGAGGTGCCAGTAACATATGTCTGAGCTGTTTGCACAACTGCCTAATTACTCTGAAATTCRGTATCTAGATTATGGCCCAACACAGAAGATTTAAGCTCCAAACTCCCCTTCTTCATGTTGTWGAACAGCTGCAAAGCAGTAACGGTGCTATTCCAAATTATTTCGCACCCTATTACCTTTTGTGTGCTACTTTGTCCACAAAAACGCAAGGSCCACAGCATCTGCAGTAGCCCTTCCACATGATTTATTTTTAAAAGCTTTGAGAAGTACATTTTTCATAGAGCAATTGAGAAGAGGGACGTAACTGGTTCTGAAAGAGTACTCCAAATAGCTTTTCCAAGCAGAGCTCTCTAGAAAATGAAGTTTACCGTTAGCTATGAGAAAGTCTCTAAGGTGGGAACATTCCAGTCTATGAYGTGGTTGTTCTTAACCTTTAGAGAAAATAATGCATTAACCACTTTTAATATCTGACTTTCCTTCTCCGCTTCCAAAAGCTTGAAGCTTCTGTTTGTGCAGAACGCTCTCTCAAGTGTTTGTCACAGCTTGTTTTTTCCTTGAAATTCGCAGGAACATTGTATGCTGTACAAAACAATCRAGCTGCTGCTTTCATGAAAGATCTCCTTTGGCTATTTTTTGCTTGTGTGCTTCACATTTGCATTTGACACTTGGCAGTGATGTTCTTAGCTGCTTCTCTTAGACTGTGCTGTGTACTCGGGTGGRTCTGCAGGCCACAGGCTGAAAAAAATCACTTAGTCACACAACAGTATTATCATGAGATGATGTAATTAATTATTTAAAAGAAGGTAGGAAGTGTTCTTTTGTACTTATTTTGTATACTAAATTTTGTACTCATATTTGAAAAATTGTACCAAATACCTCCAATCAGTTTTTTTGTTTTTTTTTCCCACGTGTTGGGATGCAAAGGGCTAGTTGTCATGTTAAAGTTGTCAATTTAGCTGTTAGCTCTTTSTTTTCCCAGGTTTATTTCTCCATTTTTTACAGTCTGTGAGATACAATCACCAGGGCTGAATGTGTTGTCTCCTACACACCAATTTAGCAGRCCTCCTCTGCCCAACTCAGAAAGATGCCACTTAACATATTGTATGCTGAGAGTTATGTTTTCTTGTCAGATTTTCAAAGACAAATTGCAGGCTCACTGTTACCTACTTGTGTGCATTAAACACTCCTAAAATATGTAAAGAGCTGGTAAGATACAGATCYGGTGACATCTTCATATACTATTCAGGTAATTGTATATGATTTTAAAATTTTGGATGGTGGTTACTCAGCCTTTTCCAAGCAGGCGATCAATTGTAGCAGTCTTCATTTCTCTAGCACACATATAACTGGGTTTGGGGAACTTTTAAAAGAAATCTTAGTATTCTGCAGAATTACTTTATAGTCCAAGTTGCCATATACAAGTGTAGGCGTAATGGAACAATGCGAATGCACTGTGGGGACGGGGATCTGCTGTGAGCAGTGAAAACTTGATTCTGTAGATAATAACAGCTTAAACAACAAAATGTGTCTTAAATACCGGTTGCCATATATATCTTTCCCGAGTTGAAAACCCGATTTGCAAGTGGCAGTGCCGCTGTCACGGGCCACCAGATGGCAACACCGACCTGTACTCGGCTGCGGGAGTCCTGACAAGGGGGTCCGGCAGCCTGAGGACTATTTAATGTGAATGCTGCTCTGCCTTGAAACTAATTTGATCAAGAATAGGAAAAGAAAAATTATAAAAAATAGTTTTGTAAACCATCTTTTACTTGTTGTTGTTTAATTACCTCTAGAACTGTACYATGSGCATACASTACCTTCCCTTAGAATGACAAAAGTGTCTTGTTAAGGGCCTTGGTTGTATCCTGTTTTTTTGGGATCTGTTCACTCCCATGTGCACATTCAGGAGGCTCTCCATGGAATGCCATAGTCCAAAATCCACCTCTAGGAAACTGGTCGCTTCTAGCTTAATCGTACCAGCAGTGAGGTTAAACCACAACTGTGCAAAGCRTGTTTGTTACCTGTGAGCAATAAACAGCTTTATCTTTCAGAAACCACYAGGACCTGGAAGAAACACAGCTATCTCTGGGGTATTTGCATGTTGACTGAAGATGCCACCTTTATCTCCATGCCTCCATCAGCCTCTAAGTGTGATCAACCACAGTAATCAGGCGTTACCCTGACTGCAGCAGTGTCATCATCTTGCTTAAAAWGCTTGTATCAAGTGTTGTTATTTTAATATTGCCATAAGTAACAGGTTATGACTGCAAGTAACCTTGGCTATATCCAGGAGCACAATTCTATGCATTCTTGCACTGACCTGTGAAACCCATTTCATTCAGTTCCTTATTTCACAGGTTCCCTTCCAAGTTTGCCTGCTTTAGGGTTCCAGATGTTTTCCTTGCTCTTAGGATTAAAAAGAAGCATAGGACTTATATTCTAGAGCTTACAATAAAGAAGCTACTTCTCGGATGTGCTCTTGGTTTCTGTGTCACTCTTTTGTTAGCCAGGTTTTGCTGAAGATGCCATGTGCAAGGATATCCATGGCTGCAGGGCTTTGCAGCAGCCAAGCAGATGAGACCAACCTAGTTCATGGCTATAAACAAATGYTTCCTGATTCTGCATCAGTAACAGGCAACAATGTGCTCTAATAGGCTAGACATTGAGTATTCTTACAGAAAATGGTTTGCTTTTTTTTTATTGTTGTTGCTTGGGGTTTTTGTGAGATGTTCAGTTGCTTGTCTGGGGTTTTTTTCTTTTGTTTTTGTGGGTGGTTCTTTGTTTGGGTTTTGTTTCTCTTTGTTGATTGGTTTTGTTTTTGGTTTTTTGGTTTTTTTCTTTTGTGGTGCAGGCTTCATATCAATGCATCAATTTTCTGTATCAAGTTTTCATTTCACCCAACAGACAGTCTCTGKCATTGCCAGTAGGGTTTGCAAATACAAGACCACATTCAGCATTGGGAGCTATAACAAAATAGCTAATGTATCCTTTGTATCTGGTTCAAAGAGTTGATAGCTGTACAAATACTCTTTGTTTTTACAACTCTATCCCAATATTGCATTTTTAATCCAGGCTTTAGTAGCCAAAGCTTTATTGTGGTACTGGAAAGTCTTCTAATATCACTGTATTTCCCAACCACACAGTTTTTTAGCTAATTTTTTTTTTTTTTGGCTGTGTGTTCATATTCACACTGGGAGAGCCAGGAACTCACACAGTTTGTGTTCCTGACCCTTTGCACTGTTACTGATGTTTCTGCAGGTGAGCAATGGGTTAGTTCAAGATTCTAAAAAACAAAATTGATCCCAACAAAGAGAGTTACTATTTTTTCCTCAGATCAGCRCAGCAAAACAACTCAACTGCCCACGCACACAGGGGCCAGTGCCAATACAGCAGCAAAACAGATCCATGGCAAGATGAAGGGTGGGATTGCAGCCACACTAATTTGTGTCAGTTTAAGCTACCATAACCCAGGTTTTGCTAAACAGTTTTGCAACTGTGTATTCTGTCCTGAATGCCAGATTTTGCCCACCTACAAACAATGATRTCATACAAATTTAACAGTTGTCAGTTATTCCTTTGGAGGTCATAAAATATTTCCTGATGTAATAAGCTATGACTYGGCCAAAATCTGAGCATTGTGTCAAGACAGTCCCTAACCCGAAGAGTCTGGTTTTGTTGAAAGTGAAAGGCACTTTAAAAGAGATTTTAGATCAAAGCAAAAGCTGTCATAAGTTTCTTCCAGCTAAAATAAAACCTGAAGCGTATTTTGCTACTCCCTGCARTGGCATCTTTTTCTCCCCTAACCTATGCAGTCATATTGCAATATTGAAAACCTATAAACAAACATTATTATAAAATTCTGAATAATTGAGTATCCARTGAGCAGGATAGTGTAGTACAGCCTTTAACTCTCTCTTCTCTGCCCAAAACAATTTATCTCTCTCTTAACCAAAAGCCTGTGGGTTTGATTTCACACCGATCACAGATTATTTGTAAATGCAACAGTTCTTGTTTAAAGATTTTAGCATGCACCAAGATTTCCTATAAATACAGGAAATGCACAGAAGGATGCTGCAAAGTACTGCCTGCCTTAGCCTTGCAAACATGGCAGATGCATTGCATAAGCTAAAAGCCATCACTTCAGTTGCCACAGGCTTTACCCTGCTGTGAAAATACTYTTTGTCCTGTCCTTTACATCTATTTTTACTAGTAAACACCTACACACTGGGAAAAACTAGACTGAACCTRTTATATTTTCCGGAGTACTATTCATTTCTGCTGAGGGGTCTGTTAGACAAAAGTAGCTGGTTTTAGTTTTTCCTAGTTCTCATAGGATATGTGTCTGCCTTTCTCCTTGCTGCCCTTTTCTCTTTTTTTTTTTCTGCTATTTTGCTTCCCTGACTGCCTGGGCTTTCTTTCTTCCTCATCCTGTACTGATTCTTCCTTTTTTTGTAACAGTCTCAAACACACAGCTGCCATCAAAACAATCCCTCCTTTCCTGCATTTACATTCTTCACACAGAGCAACCTTTTACACACAGAGTTCAGAAGTCTGTTCTATTTGCTGTATTCTGGTCTATTTGCTTTATGCTCTGTTTGCTATATTTTGTTCTATTCAGTCATAATTAAACATAGTTAATTGCCTAGAGGAGGAAAGTCTCTCTTTCATGACAGTTCTGCCATTGGCATGACAATTTCTCCCAAGTTAAGAGGTAAGGTTCCTATTTACTCTCAGGCATTTTTTGGCAATCTAGAGAACAGAGGCAGGCAGTGTCYTCTGTTAATTTTCCTGGGTTCATTTTCTCATCACTGCAGAGTGTTCTCTGGTCTCAGTAAGAATATTTTGGGGAAGCTGAGACCCATCCTGCACTTCATCATGAGCCTTCCACATTTATGAATCTGAAAATAGCTAGGTAGACATTTTTCCATCTAAACATAAAACTACAGACCTTTCCCCCCTCTGTTTCTGCAGGCGTACCTGAGACCTTTCTTTAAGCTTCACATCCAAACTTCAGACAGTCTGGAGTAAACTGGTTATAGCAAATCCTCACTTTCAGGATATTAAAATCCAATAATGTTTTGTTGTTTCTGATCTGGAAGAGTTATATCATTATCTTGAAGTCAAAGAGATTATTTTGGATTCCTGTGCACAGATAAACACCTCCAAACTGCCATATACAGTAGACCTTCTTACATGTGAGCTGAGTATTGATCATTGTTGTGTATGAAAAATGAAGTTGATTTTTCTTGGTTCATAAAAGTAATGAAGACAATTAGAATAGAAATACTGGATCTTTTAAAAAGCTTTTGTATCTCCTCCCTCAGCTGCAAGGATTATTTGTTGACCTTGAGGAGCCAGTGATATCATTACCTCACAAGGAAATCCTCACAAAAGGTTTGCTACTGATTCATGTGTAGAAAGGAACAGCCATGACTTATTTAACCACCCATGTAGATATCAGAAAATTGTTTTCTAGTCTGAAAACAGAAGCTGAAAATTTGCAAAAAACCACAATTTTTAGTGTGTGCTTTTATGGATGACAGAGAAGAGAGAAACCTCTCTTCTGGCAAAAAGGCCAGGGCAGASATTGAACCAAAGTGAGCCTGTTTGTTGCCACTCCCACTTCAGAAAAAGACTGTTTTACATTTGCAAATAAATGCACTATTCAGCAGAACTCCAGTCACTTTYCTAACAGGAGATTTTCCTATGAGATGCTGGATGTCTGCTGCTGTTTCACAGAGGAGGTAGTGCCAGAGGGCGTTGGTCTGTTTTCTGAAAGGGATTGACAGAGTTCTCCCTATGTGTCATGAGAGCTTTTGGTAAAATTAGATTCTGCCCTGTCCACAACAATAAAGGCCATACCCACATGCAGCTCMCATAGCTCATATGCTTCCTGGAGCAAAACCACAACAACGTTCRTCTGTTTTCTCTTTTTATTTTAACAATGGCCCCTGCTCCAAAATCAGGTGTCTGCCTATGGGGTGTCACTGCCATCGAGGGCCTGGGGGTGACAGAGCACAAACCAGGCAGAATATATTCATCAAAAACACAGCACAGTGCAGACAGGTCAGCATCACCCTGGGCGTCTGGTCAGGCTCCRGTTTTGKTAGTTAATTGTTTAAACAGCAGCARCAAATTGTGTCTCTCTGAGGATCTGCGTGCATTCCTCCATTAGTCCTGATTTGTATGGTGAGGACAGGCTGCTGAAAGGAAGAGCAGGGGGTGAATTATCCCATGACTTTGCTAAATTTGTCCTTGTGAATGGAGAGAGYGAAATATTTGACTGCAGGGGGGAGCAGAGTGGTAACTGTCAGGAACAGCTGGAACATATATACTGTGTCATGTCTTTTTGTGGCCCTGGGCTTTTCTGCTTGCTGAGAGAATGCTGCAGAGGCATGTTAGCATTCTGCTGAGTAAGTGTGGTGAGAGTTCYATATGTAAACAGGGATCAGTTGCTAGATGAGAGGAAAAGGCTGTTCTCCCAGGGCTGTGGCTGTCTCTTGTGTGCACCTCAACCTTCACAATGCCTGCATGGTGTTGTAAATTAAATGTGGGGCTAGATTCGCAGAAAACCATCTGCTTGTGGAAATGTCAGTTGRGATAACTCAGGTATCTCTTCCTCCTTTGAWACCTATAAATTTGTGAATGAAATAAATCCTTCTGATTTTTCCCATCCTCTTCATCCTGATTATTCATTTGTCCGCAGGGAAATAAGAACTTTCACTACTCTCAGTATTAATAACAACACCACCAGTTGCTGTGCAACATGAAAATGGATAAGCTTTAATAGCATGCTTGACTTCTATCAGTGGTCTGTAAAGTCGTGAAGGAGTCTCACATCAATGCAAGAAGCCATTTTGTTCTTCTCTGTTTTATTAGTAGTCAAGTGTTGTTATCCTCTGAAACATCAGTAGCCTAAGTTAGGAAATGAAGGSAGTAGAACAGTTCTTCCATGACCAKCAGAGAATTAAATCCTCTAAGGGATCTGGCTGCTGCGAATTGCACACACATCCAGGGTCAAACTGRCCATGGTTGTTCTGATCTCTGCTAGTGGCACATGAGCTAATCTGGTGAGGGCTGTGTTGGTTTGTGGCAAGGTTTTGATAGCAGAGGGGCTTTTATGAGAAGCTGCCAGAAGCTTCTCCGATGTCCACCAGAGCCAAGGCCAGCTGGCTCCRAGATGGACGTGCCACTGGCCAAGGGCCAGCCCATCACTGACCGTGGTAGCACCCCTGGGATTGTGTACTTAGGAAGAGGAAAAAAACTTGTTCAGCAGCAGTCAGAGGAGAGGATTGAGARCTTTCCATCCATTTCCAGCCTCAGTTCACCCTCTACATAAGTCTTCAACTGTAAGGYTTTTTTTGAGAAAAGACCCTGTCATTCATCATTATGATGATGGATTTACAAAAATAATTTTATAATGTATATGTGGCTGAAAAGTCAGTGCACGGAGCAGGACAAAAGTGAAATCCCACTTCTTCCATTAGGATAAGATACCRTTCATTTTTAAGCCTGTTATTGTCAAACAGAGGTGTGAGAGATGCATTATCAGCTCAATGAAAGTTGTCAGGATAAGAAAACTACTTTATTTGCTCTTTTAATGTTTGGAGCACAAATACCAAGAAGGCACAGCAGCTTTCATAACARACACGTTAACCCCCACATGCTCTGCTTAATTATGGCTTCCTGTATTTCTCCTCAGGCTACTGGCACCATAAGTAAGCTGGCACAGATTTTATTTATTCTGAATATGCTGAGTGCAAGTAGCTGGGCAGGTGCTTCTCAAGCAGCTGAGCTGTTCCAGCAGTTCCAGAGGACAAGGGGCCGTCTGACAGAGGACTGACACATCGAGCAGGGAACAGAATCACTGCACCCCTCCCTGTCACCATGGCTACCACTGAGCAGGCGAGTTTTGGGCAGAACTGCCAATTTAGGCAACTGCTGATTTCTTCTTATTGCCTCTGCATCGCCCCCTCCCTTGATAAGGTACRAGTGCTGTAGCAGGACACAGCATTTATCAGCTCAGGAAACTAGTCCTGATACAGCTGGAAAATAACATCTCTCTCTTTTTGACTCATTCTTTTCCAAACAGTCAGGTTTGTGATTCAGTTCCTCATGTGGGCACAAATACACCCTGTCTGCAGTGTGGAGGTGATGGCAGAAATGCAGGGACAAGTATGGGGACTGCTGGTAATTTAGGCACTGTTGTCACTGGCCACAGCAAAGACTGAGCCAGAGCTCTCCTTAAGGCTGTGGTCTGCTATTCGATGTTTAAATCCAATCTGTGGCTCAGGGTTTTTCCYCTGTCCTGTCCCCTCCCCGTTCCCTCTGCTGYCTTTCTGCAAGTGGTTATGCAGCTGCACAGGGGAAGCCATCTGTCTGAAGGATGATCCAGTAAAAAATGGATATTGTTAGGACACTGCAGGGGTAACACATGAAATGTATCCCAACTCATTTTATTTGGACAGTTTGAAGGTTTAAAGCCTTTAGTTTAWGGCTACTGTATCTGTCAGGGTGACATAGGCAAGTCGCATATGGAAGGAAAGTGTGACTTTCCTTCTCTAAATAAGTTCCATGGCTGGATATATCTCTCCAAGGAGAAGTGTTGCAAAGCCTTGTTCACAAACCTGCTATTAAACATGTGAAGTTGTTAAAACATCACTGTGGATAATGGATAAATGGAGCTGAGTGAGGGTGGTAGTAGAATAGAAGGTTGGGAATTAAATTGTACTGTAAGACTGCATGAAAACCACTCTCAAAGAAAAACATATCCAAAAAAGTCAGAGCACATTTRAAATACAACATTTGTAATTTTTTCATGACAGTTTTCATTTATCTTAGGATTCTTTTGAGACTAGTGATAATGTAAAGCACTAGCAACAGGAGTTTGTACAGATTTATTTATATATTTATGTAAATGTACATAGGGCAAGTATTTATAGTTACGCCATTTATAGTACATATTATATTCAGTATAATACATACATATTGCCATCACATTTTTTTCTTAAAAACTTGTAAAACAGAATCACGGTTTCCAGTTTGTGAGATTCCAGCAGGGACGCTGAAAGATGTTGTCAGTCTGACCTGCCAAAGAGCCCCAGCAGAGACCTGAAAAATTCAGTGAGAGCATTAAAGTGTTCCACAGGCCTGCTGGTGCTGATCACACCTTGCAGAGCCAGGCTGCACTGCGAGTGCTGTGCCTGGCCAGGGGCACGTGAAACTCTGAAATAACAGACTCGTGAAACCGGTGAAGAGCTGCTGTGTCCGCTTCAAATAAGTCTTCCTAAAAACGAACACAAGCTGCCCTGTCCTTGAAAAGGCAGGAGTTTCCCACCCTGGAAAGAGGCACAAACTACAAGGATATCAGGAATGTTATGCACTCCGTGGGCGTATTTTTGAGTCGTGGCAGTGGAGTGGCAAACGTTGTCCTTTAAGTCACTTTCTGATAAAGTGTGTTTCTAAAAAATCTGTGRTGATGTGATCMGAAAAATCACGTTTATTCCTATTAAATTGATACAGGAGGCTAAATGCTACTGGAAAAGCCCTTAAATCCACCGAGTGACCAAATCTGGTAGATGGTGGACGCTGCAGTGGAGATTTCAGTGGGAACTGACCCATCTGGCGCTGGTTTTGCCTCCCGCTCCGTCCAGAGCCCTTCTCCTGCCGGGTCACCACGGTCCTTCACGGGGACCTCCGCTGTCACCGCTGCCTCCGGCGCTCCCACGGCTCAGCC
>NW_026623288.1:2644969-2653631 GCF_030028575.1 Malurus melanocephalus
GCCGGTACCGGGGGTGTCGCAGCCGGCGGCGGCGAGCCCCGGCCGCCCATCACGTGCTCGGTGTGTTGCATTGTGCTGGCGGCGGAGGGAGGGCTGGCCGTGTCAGTGATCAATGTCATGACTTCCTCCGCGGGCTGGAGCCGCATCAGAGCGTAGCTGAAGGAAGCTGATTGCCGCGGATGCGAATTGGCCGGGAACAATACACAGAGCGCTTACCCGCACGGGCGGACACACGGCCGCGCACACCGGCAAACGGGGCGGGCGCGACACGCACACACGCGCAAACCGGCACACGGACACACGGACACACGGACACACGGACAAGCACACACACACACGGACAGGCACACACACACACGGACAGGCACACACTCACACACACCCGCACGGGCGGACACACGCCCCCGCACACACACGCACATAAGCAGCGCACACGCACGGCCAGCCCGCACCCTGGCTCCCGCTCCGCCGCTCCGCGCCCGGGGGGAAGATGAGCTCGGGGGACGTGGTTTGCACTGGATGGCTCATCAAATCACCCCCCGAGAAGAAACTCAAGAGATACGTAAGTGCAGAGGCTTTGCTGATATTTTTTTTTACTCGCTAAAGGGATTTCGGCATGTGCTCGCTGTCTAACTCTCTGAAATCTTTCGCCCGTTTCGGCTTCGCCTTGGACCAAAACAAAAAAAGATTTCCAAGTCCATGCGCTTACGGAGTATTATAGTTTTCACCGACATTCTTGTGCCCTCTGGAATTAACCTTTCCCGGCTCGTAAGATTATAATGCTTCAGCTGTTATGCAACATATCTTAGGTTGAAAACCACATTTCGGTTTCAGTTAATGTTGCCGTAACTAACAGAATTGTTGTAACAGAATTTGCAGATGTCACTTTTCCAGGGACGGACAAGAACATCCTAAAAAGAAAGGAAAAAAACAAAACAAAACTGAACAAACAGCCAAAATCCTAACAGTTTAAATTCTGAGGCTCGGCTTTGTTAAGATGCTCTGTAATCTCTATGACACTTGGTAAAGGCAACATCTGCAATAGTTTTATTTACAATRCCAGATGCAGTTGTTAGCAGAAAGCTTCACTTTTGGTGTGTGATAAAGAGGCGCTGGACGATGCTGTGCTGTAAAGTTCCTGATAGCTGAAAGGTGAAGGGGGCTGGGGAGAAGAAGCGAGCCCTGCATGGAGATCTGCAACTGCACTATGGGCCCCTTGTTTCATTCTCTATCTGCTTGCCTGTTTTTCTGGGGGAAAAAAAAAAAAAAAAAAAAAAGGATGTGTGTTGCAAACATAGGAAACTATCATTGCAGGGTTGCGAGGAAAGCACTCCGGGTAGGAATAAATGACCCTTAAAAATCTGCTTGGGACAGCATTGAAGATGTAAGCCTCTGGTGGGCCATTTTGCATACTCATTTGCGGTGGTTCTTCATCAGGCATGTTGTTACATTGTTGTGCTGTGACACTTTTGGAATCGGTAATACCCGTTTGAGTCATGTCCTTCTAACCTGCCTTCCCCCGGAGCTCTGCACCGTACTCGAAGGATGTCCCTGGCCSTGTCTCTGGCTCTCCGAGCCCTATGCACAGCTTACATCATTTGTCGTATTCGCTCGTGTTTATCAGCATTTTCTCTGGAGTGCTGATGTTAGCTTTTCCCAGTTATGAGGCATAACTGTCTCGTGAAGGATATGGTGGATATTATGTGGTAGCATATTTTTCCTTTGCGCTAAAAACTAGCAGAAAGGATAATTTACTGATGTTGGAATTTATTTTTWACTTGTTCCAAGCCAGAGTTTCTTCTTTTAGACCACAGTATYGCACTGAAATGGCTGAATATTTGCTTTGTTCAGTTAGCATTTTCCAATTCTAAAATAACCACTATGATTTGTCTCACGGGAACTGCAAATAAATGATGGGCATCTAATTTTTGCTATATTTTGTAATGAGTGTACTAATAGCCCTGTATAGCAGGCACAGTGTAAGAGCCACTGATTCACCCAGCTGGTATCATTAGTGACTCTGTCAGTGAAGCTATTTTTGATGACTCAATATTCATAAAAGGGCAAAGTAGAGAAAACAGAATGTGATAAAGCTGGGATTTGAAAGCCCCCATTATACAGTCAAGATAATAGTCACAACGGGGGCTCTGATCAGCTCACAAGGCCAGTCGCAGTCTGCTCTGCTCAGATTTTGCGCTACAAAACCAAGGGAAATTTGGTCCATGTTATTCTCCAAACATCAACCACTAGATTAGCCAGATCTTTGCAGATTAGGCTTTGTTCTCTGGTTAGGAGGATAAGGTACTCCTTTGTCCATAATAAAGCAGAAAGAAATCTGCTGCAATTACAGCAAAGCTTAATGTCCTCTCATATGACACAGTGGATGCTACACACCAAATGGAAATTGTCTCTCACCTGCTGTAAACTACTTTTCCCCTATTTTTCGTGTAGTTTCACCAGCACGGCAGCTCGGGCATCTTGCACTGGGGTGGCAGATAGCTCAAGCTGAACCACAGTGACTGATTAAAAACAACAGAGCTTTAAAACAATGACTGTTTAAACTGACTTCAGCAGGTGTCAAGTGTCAACCGCTTACAGGAGAATGGTGTTGGCTCTGGTTCTGAACTGACAACATACATAAATCCCCAAGTTTAACACCACCCTTTGTGTTCAGCTGGAAAAGTCCATGGTCTGATCCGAAGCTTCCAGGGAGCTTCAAGTTCCAGCGTGGACTGCTGCTCCTGGGAGCTCTCCTCCCCTGCCGAGCCTCGCTTGCTCCCATGGGGTTGTCTCCCAGTTTGCATTTTCCTGAGTTCAGCCTTTGTGAGGGTCCCGTGTTTTATACACACAGAAATTCTTAATCCTCAATCTATTCCAATCACTAAAAAAAATCCAGTTAATTGCAGTGGGATTTGTAGTTAAGAGATCAGACAAAGCAATGAATTCAGGTTGTGAGACTGGAAACTGCAGTAGTACTGCTGAAGCCACTGGGAATACTTACAGTGTTTATAAAATTAAACAAATTAATCTTTCCAAGACTAGAGCCTAAAGACCAAAGTATGCCTTCATTTATTCTTGTTCTCTGATGAAAGCAACTAGGTTTTCTATGCATAAACAAGTCARAATTTGCCTCTAGGTAAGCAGAACATTATTTTCAAAACTTTGAAAAGTGAAAAGCAGGTGTTAAGAGTCTATGTTTTTCCTGTAATGTCTTACAAAGCCGATGCTCTTAGTAGCACTATTCTTAGAAGTGTCTTATCATTCCCTAACAAAGGCTGCTCTCTTGCATGTGCAGGAAACGAACATGAGATTAATTACCCCAGTGTAACTTTCTGTAAAAACAGAGAGCTTAATGCTGAACGCGGAGGATTCATTAGAAAGCACAGGGAGCTTTGCTACAGCAAATACTCCAAGAGTGATTTAACAGCATGGACAATGCTTTTCTCTCTGTCTGATACTTGAACCATGAAACCACCACGTCAGCCTATCTAAAGAGGCAGTTGTGCAAGGAGTCTCCCAGGAGAGTATTTGGTGTGTGCTGCAGCTCTTTGTCCTCTAAGTGTGACCTGAAAGCTGTGCTGCTTTCGTTTCCCCACTTGGTTCCAGCTTTTTTTCACAGACCTGGCCTTGAGGGGTGCCAGGGAGCACCCAAAGCTGAGGGGAAGCTGGGTATGGGGCAGGAGCGGAGGGGAAGAAGCTGCTAACAAAAACTAAGAAGTGGTGGTGGTGGAGGTGAAGTCCATCCTGCTCTAGACTGAAAATGTTAAGTTTCAGGCATAGCTTGACATTCAGCCCCTCACAGGAGGAAAACCCATTGAAGATTCCTGCTATTTATGTTAGTGGATCATGAGTACCAGCCTCTGTAAGAAATTAGATATATTGGGAAAATCTGCTTCAAGTTTGCTRGGTTTCACAGTTCCTTATATTGGTGCTAAGTGCACCCATCCCAATTCTGTAAYAGCTGGCTCCTTGGTAGTTTCCATATGGAAATACATCTGATCCCCGACTGTTACTATTTGTTGTTTATTTATTGGGGGAGGTGGAAGGAAGGAATGGTTTCATGGCCTTGAAAACAAAGGTCTTATCACAGCCAGTGCAAAAAGTCACGGTGAGAGGAAAAACAACATAGAGAATGTCTCATGAAATAAGAGACTGGTGCTCTTGAGAAGACMCATTGCTCCTTGCTGACAAGGAGAAGGACATGGGATTCTTAACACCCAGGTAATTGCAGCCTCTCCACACATGGTTGTCCCATTTTTTGTCACAGTAGTGAGGAGCAGCAGCAGCACTGCTGAGTGCCCTGCCAGTGTTTACTGCCTGTTAGTGCTGTGTGGTTTGCAGTAGTAAAGGGCCATATACAGATGCTTGCTTGTTGTGAGTCACTGCAGCTCCGTTTAAGTCAACGCTGCGCAGCTGTCCCCCAGCTGAAGAGCTATTTTTAATCTTCAACWCTATACAAATTGATGAGGGAAGACCACTTGCTCAAAAAAAGGCAAGTTTCCCACTTTGCTTGAGTGACTGCTTTCTTCAAGCGTTGTTGAAAATCAAAATTCCTTGTCAGCATCTCTAGAACAAGAGTCCCAAATGGACCCCATATTGGAAAATGTAACCTTGCACTTCCTACCACACTTCTTGGAGTGTCTGGGAGGACAAATAGAGGGGTAAATTAAAGCGGGTGGAGCAGAGTTGTGTCCTGCTGTGCWGTGTGTGGGGCAGTGAGTGCTGCCAGAAGGGCACAGCAGAGCCCAACCCCAGCTCTGACCGTTGGGGGATCTGCCAGGACCYGACCGCAGCACACCAGGGCTGGGGGTTCACAAGATAAGAGAATCTAGGCGACTTCTCCATTTTTAGCTGAAGTTCTGGTATTTATCAGGAGAACAAACGGGAAGTTACTAAGAAGAAAAAGTAAAGTAGAATTATGGAAGAGTTTGCTCAAGTAATAGGAACAAGAGTCACAGAGCACTGCCAGGGGTGGGTGGGATGGAGAGTCTGATCTGATCCAGCACTGTGATCCTGTCAGATCACTGCCACCCTCCCYTGAAAGAAATCCCCAAGTGCTTTGTGAGGTCAAGTACTTCTGCTGGTTTGGGGTTTGGGGGAAGTTTCTGAAAAATAACTCTCAAAGAGAAATCTGAACTTAATTTTATCCGTAAGTCTTTYTATTTCAAATGCTTCCTACAAAGCCTCACCTTTTGAGTCCTGTCTCCTCTGAACAGAATTCTGRCCACCTTTCATACTGTTTTGGAATCAATATCCCGAGCTCCCTGGGTTTATTTAACCATTTTGCGCAGGTTTTGTAACGCCAGTTCACAGGCTGGGTGGAAATAGGAGTCACRTGGGGTGCAGAAAGTTGTCAGAGCCTTTTAACTCATTCCAGTTATACATTTTCTACCTATGGGGTTTTTTTTCTGTTGTTACTTCAGTTTAAAATCCAGTGTGTATTCTATCTGGTTAGTATACTAAAAAAGATCCAAATTTTGAGAAAATGAAGGCTTTCTAACAGAAGTTCCTGTGTGATAGTCTAGATATTCCCTTCTCTGCGAAATCCTGTACAAATTGATCTCACTGTTAAAATAACAGCAGAATATTTATGTTAAGGAGGAGTTTCCATCGSTCGAATTAAACATCTGTAATTAGCTATGTGCAAACCAGACCTTGTTTTGGTAGGTTGAGTGCAATGTTTATTCTAGACCGTTTTCTTCCATTTTAACGATGTTTTGATAGTTTAAATGCAATGTTTAACGAGATAGGTTGACTTCTAAGAAAGAAATAATTTCTAAAAAACACTGCTGTTCTTGGCAACCTGTGTATCAGAATAATTTCCCTTGAACTATTTATTTGGGTGGAGCCATAATAGTCCCGAAGCCCCAGTTTAATCTTTGGCTACATGTTTTCAGTGCACAGGAATGTCCAGCTATTGGTTTCTATTCAAAACAGAAACCCACAAGTTATCAGGCCATTGCATTCAAAAATAGAGCCTTARAAAAACATGCTAGTTTGAAATAGAGAAGGAAATGTTAACTTGAGTGGTAATTAAACTAGTGATGCAGTCAAACATGGCTTAGAGGAAAGTGCACTACAAGTCGTTACTTTGGTGAACCCTTTGTTCTAGAGACTCATTTTTTTTTCCATGAAAACTATGGAAATAGGGATAAACACATTGCTTCTAGCAATGATGCATTAAAATGTTAATAATATTTGTTATGAAAATTTGACAGGTTTTTAGGGAAAGGGACAAGTTTATTCCTAAAATGTTRCTCTTTAGAAAAACAGCCATTTTATTTGCTTTTTTGTCCTTTTCATTTGATTTGGAAATGAATTAGTAATGTGATAAGACAAGGAAAAAATGCTGGTTTTGAAATAAAATTTGCATGTCAAAACATTACATCCAGCCAGATAAAATACATTTTTGCTCTCTCATTTAATTGTTAAATAAATGCAATACTTTAACTTTTAAAGTATTTTCTGCTTTACAATAATATTTCTGACTTGTTTCAGTTTGTGTTGCATCAGGAAAATAAACAAACAAACCAACAAACACTTAGCCTTGCAAAAATCAGTTTTAAAATCTGCAGCAGCTTAGTATTTGTTAAAAATAAACCAAAACTTAYGCCTAGTCTTTATGCCAGAAAAATACTCCCTTTCTGAGGCTAATTCATTCATAGCTTTGTAATTGTTAGAATGAGACAACTGTTCTTAGAGATTTTGTTATTCCCTTCCCTCCTGATGCCAAAAACCCCACCTGACCCCTGCAGTCAAAACTGCATTGTAGCTTTCCACAAAAGCCCCAAACAGCACATTTCAGTTATCCAGGATCCCTTTTCACAGAGCATTTCACAGAAAGGCAGTAAAATGTTGTCAATACTATGAATTTGAAATTACCTAAATGAGAGTGTTAATTTAAATGGAACTTAGATTGTCATTTGAAAGTTTTTGACTCATTTTTGACAATGCTTTTTTTAAAAGGCAATAGTTTCTGTGAGCCCTGTTAGTGATAAATATTCATCCTGCAACTCCCAAGCCTCAGGACCTTGGGTTATGTATTCATATTTCTGTTGGACAGAAGAATGGCCATAAGGGGACCCTTTCTAACTTCCCAACTGTTGTAATGTCAGCAGAGCGCAGAGTTTGTGAACAATCTGTTTTTACATACCAGACTTGCAAACTGTTTGTAGAAGTTCAAGGATTTAGCAGTTGTGAAGCCATTTTTTCAAGCTGACACCAACTGGTCGTGCCAAGGAGAAGCCAATAGTTCAGAACAAGCATGAGCTGTGTTTTACTTGCAGACTTTACAATCTGTGCAGCAAAACCACTAAGTTTAGCAAAGTCCTGGCTGTTGGGGCATTGGGAAAGCTGCCTCTGTGTGCCTGCTGTAAAGCTGAGCTTCCAAGGGCTGCTGCTGCTTCCACAGAAAAGCCCCCAGCATTCAGAGGTGACTGTGAACTCTCGAATCGCTATGGGAGGAGAGGAAACATCTGAAGAGATGCCAGCTGAGTTTACAGTAGCAATGAAGAAGTTTCAGGAGAAGGCATACACTCCTTGGCCAAGCTCTCACTGCTGTTCCAGCTACATCATTTGCATTGTTTACTAATATTTAGAGTGGAAGCTTCGCAAGCTTAAGAAGTTTTATTTTTAATAAGTTCAACATTTTGAACCCATCCTAAGAAAATAACTGCATTCTCATTGGGGCCTTAGATTTAAAAATAAGAAGCGCTCAAGTAGCTCAGGGAATTGGGTTTTTTGAGATTTTCATGTGCTTTGCTCCCACTGAAATAAGGTTTGTAACATGTTTTCACTTGGTCTTCCCCTGAMTCCAGGTCTACTTTTACAGTTCTTCACTGATTAGCTTTCCTGGTAGATGTGGGATTTGGACTGAAAATGGGACTGTTACTCCAGTTCCACTTTATACTCTTTCAAATATTCCTTTTTGACAGATGACTGTCACATCAGCCTTGAGCTGTGGTTTATAAAATAATGGTCAACTGTTCTTGACCACCAGCTAAATCCCATCATTATTTCAAAATCCTCCCCAAACTCCCGCTTTCATCTGTGCTGAGCCTGAGAAAGAGTCACGCTGAAACATCATTAAGACAAACRAGCAGAAAGGTTAGGGGACAATCAGATTGGCACAGGAAGAACAGGCTTCGTGGTGGTGGCACTGCTTTGGTTCCCTTGTGCATCCCTCTCCTTTGGAAGCTTAATAATTGTGGCATTTAAAGGAAGAAAAAAAAAAAAGAAGCATTTATTGAAGTGTTACTAGACTGCAATGCTTTAACAGTTTTAATATGTTCATATGTTCTTTTTTTTTGCTTTGCTTTTTTTTTAAAATTCACTACTGAAAGTACTGTTGCTATGTTACTGTAATGGTGTGTAGGCTGCTAAATAAATAGAGGGAGTTTAGTCCATGCCAGAAATAGAAAGCCAGGTCAAAGGTGACATTTGGGACATGTTGAGGGGGAAAAAAAAAGAGAATATATAATTATTTATTTCCTTCCTATAATTCTCTTCAGTCTCATTAACCCCAGACTACTTAGAAGGAAATTACAACAGAATTTCTGAGCATGTCAGCATATAAAAAAATGACACCTTGGGAGTTTTGYTAAGTCTTTTGGCTTTGTTCTTTGCAAGATCGAATTTGCACAGTAAAACCTGGCTCCTCACA
>NW_026623288.1:2654582-2687270 GCF_030028575.1 Malurus melanocephalus
TGAGAGCCCATCAGGGCATTGAGAGCCCATCAGGGCACTGAGAGCCCATCAGGGCAGAGCCCATCAGGGCGTTGAGAGCCCATCAGGGCATTGAGAGCCCATCAAGGCATTGAGAGCCCATCAGGGCACTGTGCCTGCCCACGGTGCTGTGGGAGGGCTGAAGGGTTTGGTGCTCCAGGAGCACAGCCCAGAGCTTCCAGCATCAGCCACAGCATCTCCCAAACACCATCAGAGGCTCCCCAAAGTGAGGAGCTCTGGGCTCACCCTGGGTAAGRGCTGTCTCTGCTCCAGCCCAGGCAGAGCAGCTGGGAGCTGTCAGACCTTGCCCTGGCAGGAGGTGGGACAGGAGTGCTATTGAGCTGTCAGTTAATGGAACAGATTMGCAATTCATCTGGAAGATCTCTTTATATATGTTTACTTATAAATAAATTCTTCTTCAGTATGAGGCCTCTGATTTCTTTGTGTGTTAGGGAAGAAGCCCACGGCCACAACCTAAACCAGTTCAGTGCATGTAATTACATTAGAGATTTGTAGGTGGTATTTTTGTAGTTTCATTTATCTGTTATTTTTTTACAAAGAAGCAATTAGGTGTTCCCCCATGCAAGAGACCTTTGGATGTGAAGCATTCCAGAAAATCCTACATTAGTGTAAAACTTACAGGGGATGAGTAAAATTAGAGGGGCACTGAGGCCCAGCGAGAGCCAAAGATGCGACTAGTCTTGATCCCAAATTGCACAGGGTTTAAAATCCTCTTTTGTTTTTTCCTTAACATTCCTTGAATGAAGGGATAGAGCTTGAATGACTAGAAGCATCTCCTAATATGATGGGTGTGAAAAGTAGATTTAATACGATACTTTCCTAATTTTTAGCCCCAAGCCAACCCTGAGTGCCTTAGACCTTGGGGTGTGTCTGACTCTCTGTGTCAGAAAACAAAGGAGCAGTTTAGGATCCATCAGGGTCGGTTATTTACTTACATCAGGAGCTCGCTGCTGCTGCAGTTGGTTGTTTTCCACCACAACCAGTATTCAGCCTCACACTGAAGGAGAGGGTGTTAGATTCTTTCTTGCCCTCAAGGATTTCAAACGCTCATTCGGACTCTGTCAAATCCTTTACCCTTGCCAGACACTGCATTTATCTCAAACCCTAAAGCGCAATTATTATGATTTATCTCTCTTCGGAGTGAATAAGATTTTACCAGGCATTTTGTCCACAGAAGTCTCCAGCTGGGAGAAGTGCAACCTACAGTTTGTCCTTTCCAGGGCCGTGTTGCATATGCTCAGCAAACTGTGCAGTTTTAAACAGCAGCAGCAGCATTGCTAAACRGAATGAAGGATGAATTATACCCTCTGCAGTTCTGTTATGTTGTCCTCCTCAGGGACCCATTTGTCTTTTATTCCAGGTCCTTGAAATGATCTTCTAAAACTTGTAAGTRAACTTGGTTTGCTGGTTGTTAAATTGAAGCAGTTTACCCATTAGAGCAGTCCAGATGGGCTGTGGGGATGTTTGCCTGTGCTCTCTGTTGGGGCAAACAGCTTGGTTGTTAATCTGGATGATATTATGTCAAGGCAGGAGATGGCAGACATGGCCAGCTCTCAGATAGGCTGTAGTTAGCTGGGTGAAGATTAGGCATATTCACATTGCTGCTGTAAATCACTACAAACTCCCCTCACCGTGCACTTACCTCGTGTGGGGTCAGGGATGCTCGAGTGAAATTTGCCTTTAGAGAACGGGCACCATGAGCTGGGGAGTGAAGAGCCAGAGGAGCTGGTGTGGAGCTGTGGCTGTGCAGTCCTGTCCAGAGCACTCATCCCTGGGGAGGGACGGTCACAGAGATGCACCCAGTGACAGGAACCCTTTGCGTGGAGCTCAGCAGCCTGAGCTGTGTAGGCTTCAGCAGCTCCCTTCTAATTCTCATGTGCTCAGAACTCACTGTGCACTCACAGACAGCTTTCAGTTTGACTTGTTCCTCGGGTTTACTTGGAAATGGAACTGGGATCTCTGTATGAGCACATTGCTGTAGGTTTTAGTTCAGAGATYGGGGTTTTTTTAAAGAAAGCTGGTGTTTTATGTGCCATCTATGTATATGAATAAAAGATAAGGAGCAGAGGGAAGYGCTCAGATACACGACCTTATATATTAATGGGCATAAAGACTAAGATCAGTTTGTTAATGGCAAATGGTCACTTTTGACTTCCACCTGGGGCTGCTGCAGTCAGGGTACCTGTTTTGAGTTGCACATGATTGTGCAGAATGACTCCAGATTTAGTTCATGGTGCACAATCTTCGTGTCTCCTTGYTGGGAATAACAAGAGATGGTTTGTGGTATGGGAACTTCAGCATTGAGCAGCTTGTAATGGGAAACTGGAGGCAATGAATGGATATGAATATGCTCAAATGCACAGTTTCAGTTCATTTCRTGTAACATCTCACTCACAAAATTTTCCACAAAAAGATATTTCAGCCAGATAGAACTATGGTGAAAAATAAAAGCAGAATTGCAGAGAAATTGGTAACTTCTTAAAAAGAGTAAACTGTCACTGAAACATCTCACTTTCTATTTGAGAGATTAAATCTATGCATGGTGCAGCCATTTTTGCTTTGCCTGGCATAAGATTTGCATGACTCACAGCCAACAGTGTGCTGGGGACCCAGAAATACAGAATGCAAGAGCAGATGCTGGCTGCTGGCTGGGGGATTCCCACACCAGCTCTGAAACCATGACCCTGTTTGATGGGACAGCACACAGAGCACAGCCAAGTGCAGGGAATGCTCCTCCCCAGGTGAGGGTATTGATCCAAGGGTGAGACACAGGGGAAGGCAGCCAAACACCTCCTGTGCTGGCAGCCCAGCACTGGTGAGGATGGATGATGGCATGGCTCAGGCAGGAGAAGAAGGTTTGCAGTGAGGAGGGTGTAAGATTTGAAAGGCTGCAGCACACGTAGGAATGAGGAGTCGCAGTCCTAATTTGAGCAGCAGGAGCTCAGCAGATGGCCCAGCAGACGAGTTGCTATGCACCACAGCAAATGTGAGAGCACAGAATCGCAGGATGGCTTGGCTTGGGAGGGACCCTAAAGATCATCTCGTCCCAGCCGCTGCCAGGATGCCACCCACTGGATCAGGCTGCTCTGAGCCATCCAGCCTGGCCCTGAGCACTGGCAGAAAGAGGCAGCACAGCTCTCTGGGCAGCCTGTGCCAGGGCCACACCACTCTCTGAGTGAACAACTCCCTCCTGACATCTGATCTGAACAGGAGAGGGGTGCTGAGGCAGCAGCACGCACAGCCCTGCCCTGTGGCACAGATGCCATGTCCCTTACCCCAGATGCCATGTTCCTCACCCCAGCTGTGCCCCCCAGCCCCCAACAGGAGATTTCCTGGCCTGCACACTGAGCTTCCCACAACAGTGTYTTTTCATTTTTCTGTTCTGCATTACAGCCATTTCTGTCGTGCTTTGCCTCCCCTCTCCAAACAGAGCAGAGCTGTCCCCAGCACTGGAGCTCCTCACACTGACACCAAAGTCACATCACTCATTTCTCCTGCCTTAGGCAGAAGCTCTCAGGCTGAGCTGGCACCTCCCAAGGAGGAAACCTTGTGCTTTGGGCCATAGAGCAGCCTTGATGGCATGTTTTGGGGTTATTTTCTTCAACTCCAGTTCCTCCAGCAGTGAAGTCTGGTGGCCAGAGAGATTTCATGTGACTTGCACCTTCCCTAACAGCTTCGGGAATTTTAAGAAATAACTTTGGAAAATCTCTGAAAAACCATTCTTCATTTAAGAACTGGCCCGTTGCAACTGACTTTCTCCAGAGGATCTGTTTTGTTGCTTGCTGTTTGTGAGTGCTTGGGGCTCCATTTGCAAATCATCTAAGCACTTATGGCTAGATCCTGGAAAAAACATCTGTAGCACTAATAGCTTAGAGTGGCCATTGACACCTCACAGTTGGATGCCACTCAGCCTATCAGTGTTGGAAGCTTTTTTTTTTTTTTTTCCAGGCTTTTAATTCAGAGCAATGTGTTCCTATGGGAGATTCCAATAATCCCTCTCTAGTGATACAGCAAAAATCTGCCTCAGTAACCAGTTTGTGTGCAACACAGATGAAATGACTGCCACTGGCTCGTTCTGAGAAGCTCCGTTTCCAACGTAATCTGCAGGAAAACCACACAGATATATMGTGATGCATGAATTCAAATTGCTATAATTAGGCTGATAAACATCTTCTTGGATATTCTTGGGGGGAGTGACATCTCTTTAAACGCTGCTGGAGCAATATAAACTAAACTGGGAACAATGTTCTTTTTATCAATATCAGAGCGTTCCCATGGCATACTCGTGCCAGCAGATACATGGCAGCTCAGCTATGCCAGCAAAAATGCAGACAGCCCTTTGATTCAGGCAGCAGCAACACAAGCAGTGGCAATCCCTGCTTTCCCACACGCTGCCCTGTCAGATTCCTTTTGTTATCTCCAAGTCTCAAGAGCACAGTTCAGGTTTTGCATCTCCTTCGGCCTTGGTGTATTTACTCAAATTGCAAACAAAGATTCTTTAATCCCTCCTATTTTTACTGTGGTCCCTTGCACTAAGATTTCCCAATGCACTGAGCTCATCCGAGGGTAATGTCATTTCCATCATGGGTTGGCCAGTCATTGGGACAAGAGTAATTCTGTGAATCCCCAGTGGGTTAGGACACACGGGTGAGGATATTTTACTACTGGACCTGCAGCGTGTTTAGCAAGGAGAAAATTCTGATCTTCTGTAATTAAATTCTCTATTTACAGAAGCCTACCAACAACAGAAAATCCAGTTCTATATTCACTGATTGCAAAATCAAACTTTCTGAAGTATCTTTCAGCATGAGGACTGCGAGACTAAGTGGAAAGTTTTAAAATAGCAAGGGGAGAACTTCAACATCATGGTCATCTGTCTTATTGCAAAGAAGCAGGCAGAAGGATATTAAAAACTTTGCTATGCTAGCTCTTCTTTTTCTACAAAGATTATTTTTGGGGGCATTGTACATGCTTACWATGAAACAGTTCAATAAGAAAAAGYKAAATCCRCTMTGATTTTTGCATAACCCTTTCATTCATARCATGCTKGTGCAATAGAGTAGTCMRAATGCAATAATCAAACTGTGTTTCTTCCAGTGCTTGAACATTGGGGGCCTCTGGAAAATTGTGTTCCCTATATTCTCTCAGATCCACCTGACTTGTCCAGGGACTGTCTTCAAATAGGAAGGGTGGCAACAGACCTGGGGTGTTTCTGCTGAAGACATTGGAGGAGCCTCCAGAGCAGCAGAGGGAAATGCCCAAATGCTGGAAAAAAYCTTACCTTTTTGTGGGAATGTCTCGTAGGAAGCACCAACTGCTCGTGGCATGGGGGTATGGGCTCTGCCAGTGCAGATACCCTTCCTGCCTGTAGCAATTTACTTGAAAACATCATCTGAAACCRCCAGTTATCACTCTGCTGGGGCAGGGTGTTGCCTCTCCTGTTCCCAGTAACAGCTCTGAGCTTGACTGGGCTCTGTTCTGGGAACAGCTACAGGCACTCTGTCAGTCAGCAAATAGCAGAGCCCCAGGGCAGGGACTGACAACAGGGAACAGGGSACAGGGACATCTCCAGTGCCTGTTGGGAATCCAGGTGTCAAAAATAAATGTTGGCTTGATGAACTCCTAACCAAACACGTGTTATGTCAGAAGGGAACTCTGACATGATCATCATAATCACRCTCAGCTCCTAAGGTCAGGGTAAAACTGTGGGAAGTGCTGGGGACATCTCAGCTGAGTGGAAAGAAGAGCTCTGAGGTACTCATGTAACTACAGGAGGCCTTGGAAACTCTGCCCTGTTTGTTTGAAGCCCATGTCTGACAATGTTATACATTTGACTTCTTATTATTCCCATATTTGCTCAGCTTTTTGGTGAAAATGTCATTAATTACTGGAAAAGTTCAGTGGAATGAGTCCAATGCTGTGTGCATGTAGTGCATTCAGTGATTTCAATCCTGAGCCTGTAATTGCTCTTTCCTGTATATAATGTTGTTGGGAAAAATTCTGAGTTTCACAAAGTCAAGCCCTTAATTAATCAAGGAGCAAACCAGAAGCAGAGAACTCGAGAAGATTGTTGGGCATAGGAAGCCACTGGTAATAAATCTTTGTGGAAACGGTGCCTGGCTGCAGTTGGGGGTCTTGCCTTCCAGTTACACTSTCCCATGGCTGTAAATGCAAGGCTGGTGCTTTTTCCCTGTGCAAARGCACAGCAGAGCCTCCAAATCTATGCTCAGGCACAATCAGCTGTGTCTGACACAGGGAACTGCAGCAGCTTTGTGGTGTGGGAATGAGAGACACACACGTGCAAAAAATACCCCAAAAGACTCCTATGCTCAGTGCAGCCCAGCAGCTGAATTCTCTGTAGAGGCCTTGGTGGAGAGGAGACTGAGGTTACAGGATCAATATTAGCATTTAGAGTTAGAGAGAGATGCCCTATGGCATATTTAAAATACCAGCAGGATAGACTAATACTGGACTTATTGGAAGATGACTGCTCAAATACCCCAAATTCCTAGCTAGGCTTAAAATTCCATTTTCAGATTTTTTCAATAAGTCATTGCTTAAATAATGCATATTATAATCTCATGACAGTAGCAGTGCAACAATATTAGTAACCACCATCATTCTCAAGCATGTAAAGTAATAAGAAAGTCACAGCATAAAATACAGACATCTGTGATGGGTTAAAAAAAATTAGTTCAAACAATCAGTAAGACTAGAAGCTCTTTAAGTGCCAAATTATTGTCACAGAAGTATTCTTTTTATCTATGGGTCACGATTTCCAAGAAACAAGTGAAAAATGTAAACACTTCCAAGCATTTGTCCCTTTAGGCACAGGGTGTATTAAGAAACAACAACAAAAAATACTTCAGGGACTGAAAAGAATTGTTGGCCAGGGCATTTCAGACAGAAACCAATAATACCTAACCTGATGAACAAGCAAAAAGAAAAAACTTACAATGGTTTTATTGCCTGATTCATGGAAATTCTCCATTCAGCTGAGTTTTAAAATCGAGTTCCCTTTAAGATTAAGGAAACAAATTAGAAACGTTCTTCTGTACCAGAAGTCAAAGCAGGAGATGGTTGTGGTAATTACTGGCAAGCAAATAGTAAATACTCTCAGAGGTGAAAAACCACAGAGCTGGATTGGGTSAGATTCCGTGCTTAATTACACTGCATGAATAAATTATTAGAAGACACATTTCAAACTCTTTTTTTTCAGAAGTGAAAAGGATAATGCAAATTCATGTTTTTGCAAAGCAGGGCCAAGTGTGCAAAAGAGTGAAGCATGACGAGTTTGCTGCATTRCAGGTTTAGAGGGGCCCTTTTTGAGTAATTCAGGCACAAATGTCCCATTGCTCCCATGTTAGATTGTCTAAGTTATTTAAGCATCTAAACCCATTTTGTTTCCTGTGTGAGTTCTTTGATCCTGGTTTGATTCACAATAAAAAGGTAGTGGGAATATCAAAGATAGGCTGARTATCCATGCTGGGAAGGTGAAAGGAAATCAGCACCACACAGTCTTTYGTTGATATGAACATTAAATAATGGCACTGGCACTTTTTCATCTGAAACAAGAAGCACATTGGAATTTCATAGCAGTCAGYACGATTGATTTTTCTTGAAAATCTTCTGGAACCCAGCTGAGCAAAATACTGTAAATTTYGGAGCTGCCTGGCAAAAGCAATGCAATGTTTCTCCTCAAATCTTCATCTGTCCAACTCCTGCTCTGATTGCACACARAAATAACTATGGCAGCACCACAGGGAGGGCCAAAGTCAGAGCAAAATTCTTTGGGTTGCACTTAGCACMGACCATACCCATCAGAAACCACCAATTCCAGACAGTGTTGAGTGTGAAATCAGAAAGTGGCCGCAGCTTTTCTGTCTGTTGCAATCCTTGAAATTTCTTCAAGAAAATACAGTTTGCTGGGCAAGGAGTAGTGTCTTGAAAATCTTCCTTGGCTTCTTTGGAAGCTTTTTCAGTATTCATCTACATCTTTGAGTCAACCCACCAGCTCTCTGGATAGAGCTGCTTTTCAACAGACTTGCCTGCTTTGAGACATCACATTGTATTGCTTATCTTTACCATGCACAGGACACAGGGCTTTTGTGCCTGTCTGATTATTCTTGTAACCTGMTGAAGTCAGAAAAGAAATTTTCCTTCTTGTTTCTCTAAGGCAAGATGCCATTCTTCATCCTCCCCTTTTAACACAAACATCAAAACAGCATCACTGTGTGATTCCTGGGCATTGTAAAGTATTTTTAAAAAGTACATTTTCTGTCCTATCTGGAGAAGGACTAGATCAATCATTAACCTCTCATTAGTTCACATTTATGCTTGTCTTTTGCCATCTCTCCCAGGCTTTAAAAGGCTCCTAAAACCACAGTTCTGGGCAGTGCCCTCTGCCTGGGCACATCTGTGCCACAGCCACATTTACTGTGGCTGAAAAACCTCCGGAAACTCGGGGTTTAGAATCCACTCATTCCAGCTGATATAGCATCACTTTTTTGTCACACACATCTTTATCCTGATGGGTTATTTCACCTCCCAGTGGGCTTCATTTAAATCAGCAATTAGAYTTAACGTGTCAGTCACCACATCAGCATCAGGAACCTGGTGTGGCTGCTGCCTGCAGCACACATCGCACATGTTGCGTGTTGCACTGCACCCTCACCAGGAACATTTACAATCTCCTCTGAAAAGCATGGTAAGAAAGAGTCATAAGTGAGGGAGAAGAGTAGGAGTAATTCCGCATTCAGTTCTAAATTTGTGTCAAGTGTGGGATGAAGTTTAAAATAAGAAAAGATAATGGTTGGGGTTCTGTTGTTTCTTTCCACCTCTCAGAAAAGTAATTTTTGATCATACTCTTCTTTAAGAATGTAAAATCAAGTGATGGATCTTTGCTGAAGTGTTTCATGAGTTAAAATTAAACTTGAAACTTAGCAGGATGTGTTACTTGCCCTTGCATTTTTTTCTTCATTATTTTTTCATGTCTGACCAGGAAAGGGTAACATGCAAATGTCTCTTTGTGGTTTAAACAAATAAGCCATGAAATCTAAAAAAAGGAAAGCAGCTACTGCTTTCTGTGTACAACCACTGTTTTCAGAAGTGTCTATTATATCTGCCTCTTGTGAGTATGTCTCCATTTTTACTMAACAATATTCTGCATTGTTGGGGTAGGAGGGACCAGAGAAAGGGATTTTACTAGCTTGGTTTTCTYCTTGAAGGGAACTCCTGCAATTTTCCCCCTCTAGAAACCAGCAAGGACTGGGGAATGGCACAAGGGTCAGCCTTGTCTTTCCCTACAGAATTCRAAAGATTTGTTATTCAAAATGCCAGTTAATCCAGAGTGCAAAGCTGTGAAGGTTCCACGGTGCCCATCCCTGAATGCTGACAGCCCCCGTGGTTTTACAGATGTCCTTTGTGCACTGTTGCTGTGAACAACACCCAGGCAACAACGGCAACACCTCAAAAGAAAACCTCTCCTCTTATTTAGGTCCACCCTCTTGTGGTGTCATGGGCCAGAATTACCTCAGCCTACACCGGGCAGGATTTCTCTCTGTGCAACTCTGGCTTTGTGTCTGTAGACAGCATTTTGCACTGGTGTGTTTTAATGACAGCCAGAAGAAGAAACAAAAACTTCATTACATTTTTCTTTTTTATCTTTAGCGTATCAGGGGATTTTTTTTGTCAACTTTGAGATTTTGGATTTAATTTAGTTCAAATCTTGTTCCGTTAAGATGAGGYACACAGCTTTAGAGAACTGGGAGCTTTCTCCAAGTTAGCTTGGCTGCTCCTGTTACACATTTTATTTCATCTTGTTCTGATGGAAGGTTTGATGCTTCCAGACTGGTGGTTTCTTTCTCATGGCTTGTTAGTGAATCATAAAGGTCTTGCTCCACTGTRTTCTGATCTTTTTATTTACTGATAATACACACCTAATGGCCCTGTAGTTCAGCAAAATTTGTTTTACTGAAAATGAATAGAAACACAACTGAAGGCTCAATGGCCATCATCTTTGTTTAAAATATGTGTTATCCACTATAATAGATTTGTTCTTTATTTGTGATTAATCTGGTTTCTCACACTGCACTTTAGCCTTTAGTTTATGTGCTTGGAAAGTGTGTGGTTACTGAGCCGTCTTTCTTTACAATGTCCTAAATAATCAAAATAGATCGTACATTTTGACTTTTTTTTCCAAGAGGGAGAGAAGTTGAAGAAACTATTGTGGTGAAGCAGTAACACAATGCAGCCTTGCATAAGCAAATGTATTTTGGTTAAAAATAAAATGTGACATTTTTGAGATGCAAAGTAATTAATTTGACTGTATTCTGGCTTCTTCTAGAAGAGCTTACCCCTTCCAATATGAAGTTTCTAATTACTGACACAGCTGACAGTGAATTGATCACTGCTCCAGGAATAGGAAGAACTGTATAAATGAAATCTAGAGCTTGAACAGTCTTCCTCCTAACTTCAGAAAATAAGAGAAAGAAACCCTAACAGAGCTCTCTGAAACATACAGATCATGAATATCCAGAAGGAGAAGGATCAGTTCCCGACATTCATGCAGTCCATCAGGCTCCAGTGGATTTATAAAGCATGAAGTTGTGTTTGGGAGCTGCCTKTTGCTCCCACCCCTCTGCATGTCCCAGGTCACAGTGCTGAGCTTGTCTGCCTGAGCATCTTCTGAGTAGCTGGAAATGAGCTGCCTTGTTGTCCAGCCTAAATTCCTTTTCATAACTATAGGTAGAAAATAAGTGTGTGATTCAGCGTTTGGCTTCAGCTGACCCTTGGGTCGAGCTGCTCTTGTTTGTTTTTGTAATTACTATAGTTACCCGGAAGCACTCTGGGCATTTAGGTATTTTGGCTGCTGAAAGCCAGAAATAACTAGTTGGAATAAAAGTGTTAATAGTCTGATGGCTGTGTGTGAGTCATAGCCCAGTGGCCTTTGAGACAAAAGAGAGATTACTCTGAGTGCAGCCGTAGAGAAAGCCCTTCCTCTCTGCAGCCTTACACACTCAAATTTAAACTTCCTTACTCAGAGCACAAACAGCTCTTCCATTTRCACAGTCTGAGTTCCCATAGCCCGGCATCCTTTAGCACAGAATCACAGACTCATTTAGGTTRGATAAAAACCTTCAAAATCATCGAGTCCAGCCAATTAACCCAGCACTGCCAAGCCCACCGCTAAATCATGGCTCCAAGCACCACATCTACATAGCTTTTAAATCCCTCCAGGGATGGTGACTCCRCCATTTCCAAATACTTAAGGRATCATTGCAAGGCTTGCAGAAGAAAGCCCTGCCTCACTCTCTCTTCTCAGACAGCTCCCAGAGAGAGGTTGATTGTGCTGCTGGTTTTGTATGGCCCATCTGCAAATCTAAATTAGTAGATGTCAAACATTCAGTACAAAGAAGATTTCCATGTCCCTCTCATGCACACGTTCATGCATGGTGCTTGCTTGCCTTTTGGTGTCATGGCTTTTGCTTTAGAAGAGGAAGTGTCCCCTCAGTTCCATACCATGCACAGTGTGTATGTGTCAGATACATACTGTGAAACAGTATTTTTCAGAAAAAAACCCTTCATTGTGTCTGAAGCAAGAGGATAGTTAAATAGCAGCCCGTCACTTAGTTGGAGTCAAAATTCTCCTTTCATCTTGTCAGGTACTGCTGAAACTTTAGGCAGTAAAAATGGCAGGGAAAATTTGGAAAAAAAGCACACACACACACACACACACACAAAATAAAAAAAAAATAAATAAAAAAATAAAAAAAAAAAAGCAGGCTCAATTCCTTAATTTTCAGTCTACATGAGGTCAAAGACTATTCCTGATCTTGCTGTGAAGCATGTGCCCAAGAACTTTCTGGAACTGAGACCTAAGCTCAAAGGGCAAATTATTTGGTTATAAAAGATTGGAATTTTTTTGTACCCTCGGGAAAGAGCCTTTGACAGAARAGTTTCCATCAGGCTGAATTTCAGAGGTTCTCTTTTGGATGTGAGAGTCAGGGACTCTTCTAACTGTGCTGACCTCGCTGGAGTCTCAGGATCTGTGCAGGGTGTTTGTTTGCTTTGTGCTCAAACCCTTATCTCACATCACTTTTTGTGGGATTCARTTAGCAAAACCAGCGACTGAGAACTTCACGCTTCTGCTTACCATCCTGCCACCATCCCTGCTCTGCAGGCAGCACAGGTCGTGTGGAGTTTGGCTGTCAGGTGATGATACAGCAGCACAGCTTCCTGCTCCTGGAACTGGGTCACACAGTGACACAAGGACTTGGTGGAGTGTTAGAAGACATCCCCCTTCAACAATTGGGCAGCAAGCTCTGGTTTTTGCAAAGAATCCCAGAAGCTTCATGAGAATGCCTGCAGACATTTAGGATGACCTAATGACACCTTTGCTGATGTGAAATTTGTTTGTTACTGTGAGAGAGCATCTTGATGTAGAAAAGCCAGGCAGGGCCATGGTGTGGGATGCCTACCTGGGTTTGTGTTGCAGTGCACAGTGTGTGTCAGGGTTGTTGTCAGAGGTTTAGCAGTTYTGGATGGAAAAATGAACACTGGGATGCTTTGTGATGGAGAGGAAACTAAAGAAAAGGCTGCAGTCTGGAGCGAGTCTGAGTAACAGGCACTGTCTTCTGGGTTTTGTTTTTTTGGTGTAGTAGAGAAAAAGCCTAAGCCTGCAGGGAGCTGATCTGCAGGGTCCCACATCATTTAGCAGTCTTGTTTATTTGGGGGATTCGTTGTTGGTTTCAATACAGCAACAATTCTCTCACACCKACACCCTGCATTATGTTGTGCCAGAGACACCCTCAGTGCTGACCTGCTTCACACRGGCCCATCAAAGTGAAAACTACTGCACAGGTACCATCACCTGGTCTTTTTAATGGTGCCAGGCACATTTGCATATTTGTTCTTAAATGAAATTCTAGCTGTGGTTAATTGTGGCTGTAAGCACCAGCTCAGCGTCTGTGAACAGATAAATGGGGGRAAACCCTGGTGCATGAGAAGCTCCAGAGAATCTGTTGACGTGCATTATTCTCACAGTCCTTGTGAAAACATGTGGAGCTGCCTGCTGTACCACAATTAAAGAAACTGAGTTGAATTGTTGGAAATAAGGTGTGGTGAGAAAGATTAATTACTTAGCCCTTAAATACCTTTTAATCTGTGGGTGAACAGATGCCCCGTGATGTTACAGTCCATCGCTGTCTTTGTGGCATACATGACTGAGGGTAGAAAAAGAGCATTGTATGCAACACCACTGATCACAGGCGACAAGTTTTGTTCAGTCTGGGAGCATCAGTAGTTTTATTTTTAATTTCAACAGCTCCCCCTCATGATAYTTCCCCAATCTAATCCAGTCATCCTGAGGAAATTTCCCTATGAAGAGCATTAATTCACATAGAGTAATGTTAACACAGATTTTTATAATAACTTAAATGAGAAGGTATAAATCCTTGAATTTAATTGTAATTTCTTAATCTCATTTTTTGCCACRGGTACTTTTTCATTTRTTTCCTTGAAATACAGTTTCATTARTTGAYRTGCAATGATTTACYGCTAAGTGGAGTTTTTAGAATAAATGTAGTGCTTWTTTCTTCTAACAGGCATACTTTATCCCCGTCCATAAATACTAAGGTATTGTTGTAGTTTAAGATACAATTACTCATGTTCTTGATGTCACAAATTTTATTTTAACAAGGTATCACTGTGAAAAGCTTGCTTTGCCCCAGCAAGGATTATTTTATGTGATTTGAAACAAGCTGCATTTGAATAGAATTGGAATTCAGTAAAAATGCACAAAAGCATTTAAAAACCTTTTTAAAGGATTTAAAATTAATTAGTTATGTGAAATTACCTACAAATAAATTAGGTGGGTTTTCTATGTTAATTTTTCGCTGTTTGGATTGCAGTTTTTTGGGKTTTTTTTTTGTAAAAACATATCCAAAATTCCAGTTCGTTTGACACTACCTGCTTAAAAACTAGTAAATTAAATATATGTACGGGTCAGGACGTGATGCAAATGGATAAACTGCAGTCCAGCCTTGCTTCCTTCTGCTGTCCAAGGGACCTGCTGTGCACTGAAGCTCCCAGACGTGATGTTACTCTCTTACTGTATTATACAATTACATTATAAATCACATTTGCTGATACATATCACTAACACCCTGAATTCCCTGAGGCTGAAAACCTGTGAATSGTGTCTCTGCACACAAGTGTTAACTATGTTGAACTTGTGTCTTAGGACTTGTTTGCAGCAGAAACGTGACTTGGCTTTGGGACAGCTCTGCTTTTGCTGGGCAGGAAGAGCCAAATTTTTATTTCTTACCCACTATGAAACACGCTCAGGAGCAGCACAGATCCAAGCACCAGCTGCAGAGGTGGGAGAGCTGCTGTCCCTGTCCTGTCCGAGCAGGGCCAAGCAGGGAGGGCTGACACCAGCAGCAAATGCCTGCAGAGACCCAGCCCAGGAGGAAAAGGGGCTTAGAGCTGAGCTGGGCTGGCTGTGGCCTGAGCATTCCTTGGGATATGCCAGGGGATCCCCAGCTGGCACTGCTGCTGGCCAGAGGGTAGGAAATTACCATTTTCTGACAAGGATCCCGCCCAACAGGTGCTCTGTGTTCGGTTGTTCAAAGGAATATCAGCAAAGATCGTTCCTACTCCAAATTTTAAGAAAGGAGAGTCAGAAGCAGCTGGTCTGTGAGTGAGTCACACAGGAATACACCAGCATGCATCTTGAACATAGTGATTTTGAGTACTGATGAGTAAAATACAAGAGACAGCTAAAAGCTTGCTTAGAAAAGGCTTTATTTGAAGTACATTTCCTTAATTCTTTGGGAGATCCCAAGAGATCTGTTGAATGTTGTGCTGAAAACATCTGCCCTGTCAATGTCACTGTAAAGGCTACTAGAAGCCAATTAAAGATTGGGCAAAAGAGATGCAGAAGGGCATCAAAAGATGCAGGAAAAGCAGAGCAGCCCTCACCTCAGCCCCAATGTCACTGCCTGTGCTGGCAGCAGAGGCACAGGAGTGGTGGAGGAGGAGGGGAAGGCTTGCACAACTATTGCTTGCTCTCATCATCCCAAAGGATCAATTTTCAGACCATTACCTACTTTCCCACACATGCAGACACACACACGTCACTGATCCGGAGAGGATTTGTAAGTTACCATCTGAGGAATCACTATCAAAACACAGACACCATTTGCTTTAGGGTTGTTTGTGGTTCTTCGGTAATGGCTAATGCCCAAACCCAGAAACAGCCCAGGCCCAGTTGTCMTGCTGGGGACAATGTACAGTGCTCTCAGCTTATTTTTCTCTAAGGCACAGCTGTGTCTTTGGGCTCCTTTAAATCTGTCTTCRGCTTAGTCACGGAGCAGAGGCTTTCTCCATTCCTGAGCCAGSCCGACAGACACAGCTATCTAGCAAGCCAGACTAGCCCTCTCCAGCACAATCGCAGGAAGTTATTCCAAGCCTCAGACAAATCCCATTTCTATCTCTGGAAGAGTAAAAGGTCAAAAAACACGAGGCTGCAGCTCTGCCAGCAGCAGCAGCCCCAGCCGTCACAGCCCTGAGCCGAGGGGGCGAGCCCAGCGTCCTGTGCCAGCACAGCTCTGCCCTCCTGCCAGCACCAGGGATCCTGCCACAYATCACCAGGAGCTTGTGGGGCTCCAAAAGGCCTTCACAGACTGAGCCATTCCACAGGCAGCCCCAGGAGAGGGAAGAAAGCAAGCAAAGTACCAGGATACCAAAGCAGAGTTCCCCGGGAGTCAGCGGAGCCCTCTGATCCTGCCTACCATATTACTGTTGGCATCCAGCCACATCCCCATCCTCTCCCAGCAATAGGCAGTGTAATTAGCMCAAGGCCTGATTAGCTCTTGCCCTCTGCTTGCAGTGTACTAGCAAAACAGGAGGYTTCTAGGGCTCTCTGCAGTTCTTTAGGAGCAGCCAGAGGTGCTGCAGAGCCAGCTGTCYGAGCTGCCATGGCTGTCACACCGTGTTTTGGACACTGTGTGTTGCACTGGCAGCTCCTGTGGTGGAGCAGGGATCTGGGACATTGTCTGTCATCATTCCCACTGCTCTCACAGGATTGCAGTAACGGCCTCTTCCCTCCTGTTGCTTTGCTGGCTTTTCTGCTTGGCTTTGGCGAAGGAATCCCTCACAGCAATGCAGACAATGGCCAGCCCACGGCCCGATGATTCACGGGACACGGCTGCTCCACCCATAGTCAAAACTTGGGTCTAATTTTGAGAAACCTGTGCTGGAGGAGCTGTGCCTTCCTYCTGCCAGGACCAGGGGTTTGCCATCATCCTTCTGCAGGTTGTGCTCAGTGTGAGCAGCGGGGATGGAGCTGCTCCTCAGTGACATCCTGCCCACAGAGCTGCCGAGCCCAGTCCTTTCTCTGCAAGGTCCCCACAGTTTTTGTTTTTAATTTGCCCTTCTTCCTTTAGTTTTCCTGCTCCTCCCATTCCTGTCTTTCCAATTTTCTTGCCCATTTGGGACTCCCCTACTCTCTCTTTATAGCTCCTACTTTAACTCTGCCTTTGAAAACACTTATTCTTCTGTAGTCTTGCTTTGCTCCTAGAACATAAACATCCTCGAAATGACCTCTCTTTAAACAAAGCCTGCATCCCTACTCCCCTAACTACCTACAAGCACCAAGAGGCCTGTGATACCCACATGCTGTCCCTCCTAAAATAACATTAGGCAAGAGCCTAAAAGGCAGTGCCAGGGAGCAAAACATTGCCTGCTAAAACAGAATGTATTTGAGACCTGTTACAGAAAGAATAATCTTCATGGCTCCCAAGCACCACATTTCAACTGCAGGCAGCCACAGGGAAAGTCTGCTTTGTTTTTCTCTGACAGCACGGTGGGTTCGGTGCAGAGCCGAGGATGTTGCACACGGTTTCTTTGTTGTSAATGTCTCTGTCTCCACACTCTCCCTAAGATAAATGCTCAGGCAGGGCTTTCGTAGYCACTGTGAAGGCACTGACTGTCCAGGATCTGCACTCTTTGAAACAAGCTGAGAGCAAATTTTTGGGCACAAACTTTCAGTTATTTAACCATTCTGTGGCTGGGGCATCACTGGTGGAAGGAAGAAAACTCAGCAGTGGTTAGGAAGGGAGTGCASTGTCCTCATCACTCTGCTTGTACATTCAACTGATCAGAAAATGGTTATATCTGGAGAATTTGGAATTTTTATGTGTCTACGTTTTCGTTGGAGCAGATTTTAGTGTATAAGGCTGTCTTGTCATTTCTGCTGCTAGTTTYTCTGTCTTTATTAATCTTTCCCATAGGATTAGAAGCAATAAAACCCACTTCAAAACTGAAAATTASTTCAAAATTCAGCAGAGGAACTCAAAGGCAGCTGGACCTTCACTTCAGCTCCTGTTTTGCAGTCCAAGTTGATGACATTCAAGCAGTTCAAGTATTAACACTAGCCACACTTATATTCGCTTCCTTCAGAAGCATTGCAAGCACTGCAGACTGTGCAGAGGAATGTACACTTTTGGTTTTGAAGATTTATAGAATTTGGCTGGCTGAGGTATGGTTTTAAAGCCARTTGACCAACTCTTCCCATCAGAAGAAAACAGAACACAGACTTCTTGGTCATTACCAAGGTCAGGTGGAGGCCTTTYACCCCAACACAGCGGCATGGCCTCGCTGCTGTGGGACTGCATTGTCCTGGGGAGCCCTGCAGCCTCACTAGGGCTAGAGCCAGATGTGCTTCAGGAGCCCCAGCTGTGCTTCAGGTGCTCCAGATGTGCTCCAGGAGCTCCAGATGTGCTTCAGGAGCCCCAGATGTGCTTCAGGTGCTCCCCAGACTTCAGGGCACAGGGGGAGCAAGTGTTCAGGTATTTTCCTCAGGGCAGAAGGCGTGCAGGTGACTGTCACAAAGGTGGTGGCACTGACCTGCCATGACCCRCTGGGAGGGACTGGGAGGGCATAGGTCACACCAAGGTGAGGCAGGGGAACCAGCAGGAGAGGGGATGGCCAAGGAGCTTGTGGAGCTCTTCCTGTTCCCGTTTGCTGGCAGCCTTGGCAGAGGAGAGGGTGGCAGGGTGGAGGCATGGCAAACTCTTCCAGTCACCATGTCCATGGGAGCAGCAGCCTGGCTGTGGAGGATCCCTCCTTCTTCAGCTGCAGGTACCAGGAGGGTGCRGAGTTGCCCCTCTGCCTGCAGCAGTGTCCCGTTTGTCTCTGTGTTTCCCCAAAGCCAAGCAGCACCAGCAGCACAGGCAGTGGGATATCCCCAACAGCAGCAGTTCAGTCTCGATGCCTTCYCCTCCTTCCTGCTCCTTTCCCTTCCAGGGAGCCCTGGTGAGAGAGGGCAGCCAGCAGCATGCACAGAGCAAATGATGCAGTCAGTCTGCATCCACATCCTTACTGCTCCCTGGTGACCTCATTTTCTGGGTGTAGCTCAGAGTGCTTAAAAAAAAAAAAAAAAAAAAAAAAAAAAAAAAAGGATAGGGAAGGGAGGAGAAGAGATAGAGAAGAAGCTGTAGAAAAGCAGAAATAAACACTGTAGTTTTGAAAAGGCCTGTGGAAAAACCCAGCTGGCTCATTGTCCTCACTTTTGTAACAGTAACATTGATCCTATTTCACCATCCCACAAGCACATACTCTTCTGATAGCTTTATTGTTTAAAACAGACATGAATCCAGATAGGCTGCACAATACCACTGCCTTCAGCCACGTTTACCAGTTTACATTAGCAAGAATCTGGATTTTGGTGTTTCATAGATTAGTGTGCTGACAGGTTGAAAAATGATAGAAAGGGAGCTATTACCCTTCTCCCACATTGCTCATATTTAAGACATTGCTGAGCACATTAATTGCACGTTGTTCCCAATAGATCAAGCTGAACTTTCATTTCTGAAATCTGTTTTTACTCCCAAACTGTTCCACTATTTGTGGAGTTTGGCAGTGAGTTTTACTCTTGCTGTACCCGCGGAGATGATCTGCATTACAAATCCCTGACAACTGCCTGAACGTAACCCCAAAGAGTAGGCACCTGCTCAGGAAAGATGGCCTGTCCTCTTGCAAGCTGCAGCTCTAKCAGCTCACAGCAACAAACCTTTCTAGGTGTGAAATCCATGGGGTTCTGCAGAAATGAACACTTTCATTATTCTCTCTTTCTCTTTTCCATTTGGGGAAGCTCCTGTTGCCCTCCCTGGCACCAGCAGCCCTCACAGGAGTTCACGTGTGAGCTTTGGATGGCACAGGGGGCACTATGGCCAGCTGGTGAGGGGCAGCCCCACTCCTGCCCTTCTCTCACCCCATGGGCAGATGGGGAAGCTCAGACAGTCCCACAAGGTMAAGTGGGCAGTGCTGAGGCAGGGGTGGGTGCACAGCCAGGCAGGACAGCCACACCTCACCCTTTCAGTTCTATATTGAATTTGGGCATTGTACACCACGGAGACAGCAGGACACTGCCCCATGCAGGGTTAGACACATTCTTCAGTGGCACCAATCCACTGCCCACAGGCCAGCAGTAGAAATCTGGCTCRGGGCATCCTGAATTTACTGACTGTGTGTGCACTGTGCGCTCTGAAATCCACAATGGCCAGGGAAAGCTGGGGTTTGGCAAGACTGGGGCATTTCCTAGGAAATAAATCATTGTCCATAGTTGTTTTTAGTGCTGCTGTGATCAGAGTTTAAGTCTGYAAATACGCAGGGATACCAGAATTTGGAGTGTTAAAGTGTGCAACATGCCAGAAGTAATTGTTTTCCTTCTGCAGTCCCGTTATATTCAGATGTTGAGGAAATGATTTAATGTTTCTGAACATGTTGTGATTTCATCATTTAGTTCAGCAAGGGAAGCTTGAGAAGTCATGCAAATGAAGATAAACAACATTAAATATGCTCTTAGGACTTCATTTGCCACRCTGAGTTTTTTCAATAGCAGTGCTACACAGCATATGCCAGCCCTGGGCACATCTGTGTCTCCACATCCAGGCAAAAGTTGCAGTAGTAACAGGGACTGAGAAAACTTAACCTGTCTGTGATTTACAATGGGAAGAAMCAATGTCAGGAGGTGCAAAGAAAAAGGACTGAGGATGAGGATACTTCCTCATGAGGGAAAGAAGAGGAGCAGGCACTGATCTCCTCCCTGGTGACCAGTAAGAAAACCAAAAAAAAAAAGCATGAAACTGTGTAAGGGGAGGGTTAGCTAGAAAAATTTCTTCACCCAGAGGGTGGCTGGGCACTGGAACAGGCTCTGCAGGGAACTGTGAYAGCACCAAGCCTGTCAGAGTGAAGGAAATGTTTGTAGAATGCTCTCCAGTGCAGGGTGTGACTCTGGGGGACRGCGCTGTGCAGATCCAGGGCTGCACTGGATGATCCTTGTGGCTCCYCTCCAGCTCAGGGCACGCTGTCATTCTGTGGCCWGCACAGCTCAGCACCCCGTGCAGTCCCCAGGCCGTGCCAGAGGCTCTGGTTTGTGCCCTGCTGCTCATTCCCAGCTCCACAGGCCGGTGTGAAGTAGGCAGAGCACTGAGAAAAAAAGCGCAGGTCTGCAGAATTTCACAGCAGCATCGCCTTCCCAGAGCGGAGCGGGGGAACACGCAGTTATCTCCTCAGCATGGGAAGTTTACACAAAGAATGTTTGGATACTCGMGCTGACTTTAACCAGCTGACTTTGTGAAACACACCTCAAATGTGAAGGAAAGGGGAGCTCTCAGGGCGCTATTTCTGCAAACCCTTAGTCCTAAAACCCTCTTTCCTTGGATGAATCACAGGGCCCAACAGTAACAAAAAGCTGAAAACATGGCAGAAGGAGCCTTGTTTATATTTTTCCTAACATTTATGTATTTTAAAATAAAAAATAACAGGCAGTGGATGCTGTATATTATGAGCATGAGAGTGATGAACTTTTACACAAACTAGGGGGAACAAAAAAAAATAAGTCTAAAAATGTTTAAAAACCAGCACTGCCTCCTGTGAAGTATAAAGCAGAGACTACTTTTAAAGAAGAAAACCCAGGTCTGGARATGTAGCTTATGTAGATGTGGATTATTCTCTATTACTGCCTAGAGAATAATTAAGGGTTAAGCAACACAATTTAGTTGATGAGAAGACAGGTGAAAAGAGCAGAACTGCAATCAAAAKAGATTTTAAAATTCTRTAGTGTAGCTGGTTTTCTAATAATRTACTTTGAAATTAACAAATGGGTGTAAGACCAGCTATTGAGCTCTTTCAGCCACCTTCAGTGTTGCTGAGGTTCAACTCAACCGCCTTTAAAGGAAGCATGGGCCRCCTAAATAAACCCCATTTAAAACACTTCAGTACTTGCGTCTATGCGATGTAGAGACTTCATCCAGMGCATTCCACTGTCTGTTTTGGTCTGTATCTTACCCACACATTTGGTGTGCTCTTAAATACAATTATAATATTTACTAAATAGGTCTGACAAATAACTCTCAGTTTATAAGCTGGTTTGTTTTCTGTAAATATTCACCGAGGGAATCTGGCCGGTGATGACTGGCTTCGGCTGAGCATCTGAATCACGCAGCACTGCTTCCAGCTGGAGGCTGCAGAGACCTGAATGCTCGAGTTGTGTTTCTGGGACAAATACCGACCTTTCCAAACCTCACTTCGTTTCACCATAACTCATTTGTTTTCTGGTTGCATTCTGACAGCTCTCCTGGTGCACTGGACACTGTGCTCCTGCAGGAGCCCTGTCAGCCGTGGTACCCAGCTCGCCACTTGTCCCGTGTTGCTCTAAGAGCTGGTGGGTGTTTATCTGACCAGGCATGGCCAGGGGGAGAGCTGTGGGGGCAGCCTGCCTTCCCCCCAACAGGGGCTTTACCATGCCTGAAGTCACCAGCAGATTGTTGCTGTCTGGCTGGAGAAAAATCAGTGTGGAGGGCAGCCGGTGTGCAACACACAAAACCCAGTTTAGACCCACAAAGGGAGAATTCATGTTCTGATGTGGTTGATAGAAATAATCCTCTTAAGTCCAGAGGCAGAATTTCTTTATTCAGATAATTCCTCCATATCATGTTTCCATTTTTGGGAATCTCTGAATTTCTCAAAGCTTCCTGTCAAGAGGAGGACCTGCCCCTCTCAGAGCAAATGGGAGCTTTGCCATTTACATCAGTGGGGTTTAAATGTCACTGCAAAGGCCGGGTGCTTCCCATGGGACTGATTTCAAGCCAATACGTAAATCCCAGAGGAGATCTTTGAGTCTCTGTAGCTTGGAGCATGCAATTAAATCAGTTCCCCCCTTCACGTGACTAAATCCAGAGCTCATCTGGATATTGTATATCTACTGCTGTGAGATTGGACCTATTCCTATTTTTCTTTCTATCTTTGTCCACATGTGCAGAAAGGTTGATTCTTATTTTCAACAGAAGTGACCCGTTCTCTGCAACAAGTCCTCCCACACATATGCGCCTCCTCCCTGTTTTTCTGCCTGCCTCCCGCACACTTCCTTTCTCCAGGCAATTTCAGGAGTGAAATGAAGTGCAAAGGTCAAAGTCTTTGCAGCGTGTAGCTGTGAAGTCAATAAGGATGTAAAAAAGAACAGCCCAGAACTGGCCGAAGGGGATGTGGAGGATATGGCTCTTTACTCCTGAGCGCACCCAGATCAGCTGAGCAGGACACTGAACGTGGGGGCATTTCCTGACACTGAACCTTGTTGTTATGATCAGGCAAAAGTRCTACAGCCTAAACATTTGCAGCTTTCATTCTGCTCCTGCTGGCTACTCTGCTTTTCTTCATTAGGTMTGACAGCGTGTTGTTGAAGGGTTTATTTTTTAAAAAAAAGCAGTGTTGTGGTCCCCTACTAAAAGAGTGACTTTGCCCAATTTCCTGTTTATGCTGGAGYTGCAGCATCATGTGAGCACAGACAGTTGTAGATAGGCTGGCGGCTGTTGCTGACCTCACACCACATGTTCAGTTAACAAGGTGAAACAGCAAAATTTGCTCTGTTTGTGTAAAGAATACTGAGAAAACTGTCAGTTCCAAGTAAAATAGAGGCAGAGGGRCTCCCGATAGCCTGAGGCAGGGCGCAATCTCCAGGCAGTTCTTTTTAGTCTTTAACTGCTTTGCACATCTGTATTCACATTGTGTTTGCAAGAGACAAGAAAGGGGATTAGCCCCAGCTCTACTTCTTTCCTTAGCAAAGCAGGTTTGGAGTCCTTCCATAAAAGCTAGTTTAGCAAATTTGCTCAAAATTTGTCCAAACTTCAGTCCCTTTGGTGTATTCATTTTCCTATACTTGTGTCCAAAAATKACTGAAGACTCCTGTGACTTAGCTAGTTTCAGTTATCCAGCAGATGCTTATATCCAGCATTTGTATTTGAGAACTGTTGTTTCTTAAACAACCTGGGACCAAACGATTTTTCATTAAGATCTCAAGGATACACACAGTCTTCCAAAAATCCTTTAAGGCTGTGCAAGACTTTTGGATTAAAGCCATTCTAMGAAATCAAAATTTACCTCTGTTCAAGATTGTATCTTGTTACTGAAGTCAGTGTTAAAGAATTTATTGTGAACAAGCCAGAGGGATCTAAGAGTTTCCAGGACATTTACATAAGTACTTTTCATGTAACAATAGGAATTCCTAACTTAAAGCTTCAGTGGCATTTTTTCCACTAACAGACAACAAAGCTAATTGCAAAATCCACGAAGACCTGTGTCAGTATATTGAGTTTCTCCTTTCTCTCTGTTTTCAACTTGTTTTTGTAAAAAGCCCAACCCTGCATTCTGAGAAAGCCAAATTTTATTTTTTAACTGATCAGAGGAATGGCAGCAAACCAGACGAGCAGTTCTCTGTCCATTGACCTCTGCCACCTTATGCAGGTAAAAAAGGGTTTCAGATGCAAAAGAGTCACTGTAGATTGGCTGAAAGCAAGCACGCATCCCTGTGGGGGCGTGGAGAAGCAGCCCGATTATCAGGAACACCATGGGCAGGTGTATCCTGTGACAGGTGAACAAATCACAACATATGGAGGCTGTAGCCATCATGTACCAGTTGTCAAGTGCTTTAGGATTCAAAGGTGAAAAAAGCACTCCAGAAACTTAAACTGCATTCAGGATGATAACAATGTCATTTTAAATACTGTGTATAAACATGCTGTGAGGGAATATGGAAYTAAAACTCTTGGCTAGCTGACGAGGCTGTAAACATCCTCATGTAAAGAGTCCTGCCTGTAAGTCTTCACTGTCAGGAAGCTTAAATGCTTGCAAAAATGTAGCAGCAGTCAGAAGGTGTCATTTGAGGGGCAGTTTAAAGGAATTATTGTTTCTCTATGCCTGCCCTTGGGAAGGAAGGAACGTCCTGGAGGAGTGCGGGGCCCTGGGTGGGAGGAGATCCTTCAATGGTGTTAATCACTCCAGTGTTGTCTTCTGCTGCTGGGGCCTCTGCTCTGAGCTGTGACCCATTTTACATCCCCACAAAAAGCAAAAAAGACAGACAAAATGAAACAGAGGGTATGAGGATGCTCATGAGGGTGGTYACACTGTGAGTAAAGTCCAGCCCTGGTGTCCCAGCACTTTGGTACCCCCCACTGGTGTCCCAGACTGCAGCATGCAGGGGTGGGACAGGGCCCACCTGCCTGCCCAGGGCAGGGCAAGGGTAGCTGGCCAAAAGCAGCATCGCTCCAGCCAGGGCTTTTGTTCACCCATCAGGATCCTCTTGATGGGAGCTGGCAGCCCAGATGGAAGGTGGCCATCCTGGGGCTAAGGCTGTTCCCAGCCCTGTGCAGATATCACACCACAGCTGGCTTGCTTTTCCTTGGCCTGAATCTTCACCAGTTCTCAGATCGCTTTGGGCACAGCTTGACAGCGATGCCGAGTCACAAAAATTCCAGTTGTTCCCTGAAAGTGAGTGAGACTGTCTTTACTGGCTCATTAGCCCCAGTGAACCACAGCCAAGTGCAGCTGGGGTGCTATTTCATTTTTTTATTCATATCAACGCTGTGTTTTTCCTGGTGCCCCAGATGCTGTTGGGATTGCCAGCTGGCTCTGGTCGCTTGGTGCTTCTGACAAACCCCTCAGGGCCACAACSTCTCCCTGGGAGCTGCAGCCCTCGGGGCATGGCTGGGCACCTGCCCCACCACTAATTTCATATTGAATGATCCTTACACTCCCTATAAATGAGCTCCRAAAGGCCTGCACCTATTTGCAGGGCAGCTTTTCAGCAGGAAAGCTCCAAGCTTTCAACACCACTGCTGTCAAAATGTGGTGGAAAGSAAATGAGGAGGAAGAATGGAGGAGTGATGCCCTGGGCTGGCAGTGGGGAGGGCAGCTCATTGACTCCATGCCTGTTGCAGGATGTCAYTGCTAAAGAGATACACTGAAAATGGTTTGCCATCCTGCTGCCAAACTCCAGGGGCCCATCTGGGCAACATGACCACAGCACCCACATTTTGTCTCTGTGGGAGAACCCCTTGACACGCACCTCCTAGGAACCGTGGGGAAAGCGAGGAGAGCACAGTAAGTGCAGCTCCCCTGCAGCCAGCAGAGCCCTGTGAGCAATGGTATATGCACGAGGAGCACAGGGACACTTTGCCACCTTGCCAGTGTCCTCAGGGGAAACTTTCCATCAAAATGACTGTGAGAAGCACGGTTCTTTATGGCTCTTACCAACAGACAGGGCACAGGAGTGAAATGATACTTCTTCATGCAGGTATCTGGCTCCTTTCTTCCTCCCCAAAAYGAAGTAGCTTCATTACTGGCTTTAAATTCAGAACTTGTTTTCTTATTTTCCGCAAGTATTTTAAGAACTTATAATCCCCAAGTTTTTGGGTCACTATGACTTTGACCCTCCATGCCTGAACAAACCCATTAGAGTTAGAAAGAATCTTCATGTTTATTACATAGCAGTGACTCACTCTGTTGCAGATGTTTGTATATGTAAAGCACCATAAATATTATGGGTTGGGATGTAGAGCAGGCAATGGGAATGTGTGTAGGTTAGCAGGCAACATATGACTCGGGGATTTTTTTCTCTTTTTTAAAATGTGTGTAATTTTTTCTTCAAAAACCACAGGTTTCTTTACGTAAAGAAACAGAAGCAAAGGAAACCTCTTTGCTTCTACAGGATGTCCTAAGGTGCTTTATTACAAAGCTCTCATTGCATTTAAAGTGCAGGAAATTTTTTGACTGGTGTTTTTAGTCAATTAACGTAGCTGTACCACCTTCAAAGGAAGAAGGCATTTCCCCTTGCACTATGCCCCCGTCACGTCTGCTCCAAGGGCTCATGATGTGACTCCTGAAACAAGGTTCATTTAGAGTCATTCTGAAAGCAGTGTGGTCAGAAAGACAAGTGACTCAATGAAGGACTCATGACGTAGCAGATGGAAATCCAGCATTAGGCTGTAGCCTGTCCTGAGCTGGTTGTGTAAGGGCCCTTTGCACAGGATGAGCCAGACCATTTGTGCGGAAAGTTGTTTTATATGGAAACACTGGTTAGCTCAGAGCTTCTTCCCACCAGGGCTGAGCCCTTGCCTTGAGAAAGCAGAGGTGCAGTGGGCATGAACAGGCAGGGGAAAGGAGAATGGATGCCTTTCCAGCACTGCTGGGAATGCCCCTCAACTTCCAGGCACTCAAGCAAAGGGAGAAAAATGACTGCAAAAAATGTCTTCTTCTATTCTCTAGGTTAAATACAATTATATGCCTGTGGARGCAGAGAAGTGGCCTAAGGGAGGAGTATCCCTCTCTGAAATTGAGTATTTATTGATTTTTCTTTTCCAGTCATAAACCGTGAGTTTATGCTGCTGAAGACATTTGTGACAGCTGAGTGGCAAATAAGGGAGACAAAATCCAAGAGAAGCATTAAACCAGTGAGTGATGGGCAATGAGCTCATCTGCTCCCAGAGTGCCCCACAGGGACACACTGGAGGGACAAGCAGGCAGCCCCATCAGGRAGAGATTTATTGTGCAGAGCTGATGGGTGCCACAGACCAACAGCCACAACTGAAATAGCAAAACCGTAACTCCAGCTGGGGGCAGGCTGGGTGGTTTAAGAGGTCTTTTTCATCTCAGATTTCTGTGAGTGAGTAAATCAAGTGTCATTACTGAGCACTGCAGGCTGCCGGGGCGTAAGCCCTTCTGCAAGGGTCACACAGTCCAAGGAGCCTGAGCTGCATGGGACTGGCCCTTTGCTCTTGAGAGTGGCACAGASAGCTCCCAGCAGTGTCCTCTCTGAACATGGGGATGTTTGCTGGTCCTGACTYATTGCTAGTGCACAGATCCCTCTTGCAGGGACTGTACTCTGCAGCCCAGACACCTSCYKSYYYKKKSMRGSMRGGGAACCTCTGTTAACATATATGGTCTTAATGGGCTTAGAACCAGCTGCTTACAAACCTGTCTACATATGAATTTTAACTTCCTCTTTGGGTCATTTATAGGAAATGGTATAAAGTTCCACTTAACTTCTCTTTTCCACAGGAATATGTTTAAAAATTGTTCTTTAAAAAAAGTCAAGCTGTGAAAACTTGTCTCGAGTGCTGGCACTCCCATGCAACTATCATCTTCTAGTTCTTTTGTCCCAARGATGGTGGCTTAAGATGTGGACCCACAGTGAGCAGCAGGAGATCTGTGCACTGCTTTCCTCTCTCCAAGAGATTTTGCAGGATGAGAGAAATCCCAAATAGTGAAGCCTTTTGCAGTCATCCCCATCACTGAGCTCTTGAACGCTTCTTTCAGTGCCAGAGCCTCTGCAGCAGGCCTGGGGACCAGCACATGTCCTGTGCCAGAAGCACAGCTGTGAGGCCACCAGGCAGGTGAGAAACCAGCGCACAGCCACCCTTCTTTTTGTTTTCCCTGCCATCCTCTTTGCTGCRTTCTGTAAAATGAAGATTATCCTCATGGGGGAGTTGTAAGCATTAATATAGCTGGTCAAGAACTTTATTACTTGCTCTGTGTTTTGTTGCTAAAACCAGAAAAAAAATCAAAACCCACAGGGCAAATTACATTTCAGGCCAATTTACCTCRCTGAGCTTGTACGCCCTGTAATAAATTATTTAGATCTCAAACACTGGATATGTTGTACAAACAAATGAGAGCATGGTCCTCAGGCAGAAGGAAAGCGATGAAGGTCCTTGGCTAAACCTTTYCAGCTCTCATTCTGCCTTGTTCACCAGCCAGCTGTTTTTCTGCTCAGAATAGGTTTGCTCATGGCCTGTTTTGTCTGACATTGCTAGACAGTTCAAACACTCACATGTAAGAGTAGCCCTCTAAGCCTCACRCCACTCATTTAGCAGAAGCAGAGATGTCAGATTATGGAAGGAGCAATCTCTCTCTTARAAACCCTACTGAAATGGAAACAGAGCTGTTCCTCTTCCTTTCAGAAGTGGCTCTGGAATTCCCAAAGTCAAAAATTCAGGAGCAAGACGAAAATACTGATAGCTTGAGCTACACAAAGGACCGTGCTGGCAGCCAACCAATGCTGCTGCAAATTCTTTCTTTCTTTTGGCATCAAACAGTTTCACTTAAGAAGAACAGATGAAAATTGTTCTAGATTGATGTTGGCTCTTATCTTGATGGTAGTTGAGCTTTTCTGATCGAGCCTTCTCTCTAGTGCCCACAAAGGAGGGTATGTAAACTTCTGATCATCCTCTCACTCCTTCATCAAGAAAAATATAATTTGAGGAGGCCCCAAAATAAATGTAATAGTTCAGATATAATACTCTGGATGCACAGAACCTTTTCATAGTGCAATTGAGGAGCCTAGGCTGAACCCCAGGAATCAGTACCTATTGAAGTACACAGGTTACTTCATCTCAGCCATGGGAGTGCGGTCTTTCACCCTTAAATTGATCCACATTCTCTTGTAAATCTGGTAGCCGTGTGCAGTTCCAGACTAAATATTGTCAGATACTATTGGCTCTGATCAGCTGAAATAAATCCCTCCCCACCACAGCCCTGCCACTCTGGCCCTGCTGCCTCCTTGGGTGGCCTCAAACCACTGCAGAGGCTCGAAGGTGCTCTCTCAACCTGGTACTGAAACCCTCAGCAGGCACAGGAACAGCCCYGTGCCAGGGAGAAGCGGAGGCAGCCTTGTGCCTGCTAAATGGTAAAAAGAAAACTCCTGAGAATGTACAACTGTATMAAATGCACCATGCTCTGCTGTGGGGCTGAGGTGAGCACTAGAGAGGGSCACAAGTGTCTGCCCTGTGGAGTTCCAGGCACCCTGTGCACTGGGGTATATGAGCTGCTGGGCTCTGGAAGGTAAAAACTGCTGCTGCTGTCTCCTCTGGCCAAGGCTTGCCACTGCTGGGCTCCCAGTGACCCCACTGAGCTGCATGCCCTTACCCTGGGGCAAGGAGGTGCATAGCAGATTGCAGGCAAATGCCAGGAAAATGAGGAGAGCATATTTGACTCAGAGATAAGTGCTGAAAGGTGTTCCAAAACCAAAAGCCCTGCTTTGCCTATGCCATGGAACACGGMGAGTCCTAGGTATTGGCAATGGCAAACCTGCTCCTTGCAGGCATCCTGCAAGTGTCTCAAAAACCCTTTATGCTGTCACTCAGCATTGTACAATAAGCAAAACGGTTTTGGAGGCCGTATTTTGAGGGTAAAGGCACATATTGGGGAAAGTTTCATAGCGGAAATGAGTCTGGGGAGACAATGATGGGGCTGGATATGTCAAATGTGAGACGAGCTGCAAAAGATGGTCCTTCAGCCCCACCCACGCAGGTAACTGTGACTCGTCAGCAATTGATGCCACTTTTTCTTTAGAAAGTGGAGGACAGGAAAAGGAACCCAGAGAGGTGAGGTGTGAATGCACTGTGTGTGGATGCATTTTGATGGTACAATAAAGCTGATGTTAAGAGCAAGCACGCAAGGAAGAGCTGGTCCCATYCCCTCCCACCCTTCTACACCTTCCCTGGTGCTGGCCTGCCTGTGTTCAGCCAAAGCTGGCTGCTGGGGCACTAGGCTGGCACCACTCCCCATTTTTTCTCGATGTTGGAYGAGGCAGTGTCCTCTGGTTTTACTCCCTCAGACCTCTCCTCAGGGTCAGGCATGGAGCACCCCTGGCACAGGGCAGCCGGTGAGCTCGCCAGCTTCCAGCAGGCTCCCCGTCACCCTGTGCCACTGCCACCCTGCCATGGCACCTGATTTCCAGAGGCGTTCAGTGCTTAAATATCTGTGAAGATCTGAGTGTGCAGATGTTGATTGACCTGTACTGCTGGCTCAGGCTGCCATCCCTCAGTGCCTGTCCCTCCCTGTGTTCCAGGGTCAGTYATGTGTTGGCAGCACAGGCAGGTCTTTGCTTTGGTTCCTGCAGCTCACAGTGAGCTACCACCGAGGCTCAGAGCACGTTCATGTTTGGGGCACTCCACGGTGGMAGCCAAAGGCTGTTGGCTTCTTCGAGCTTGTGATACCACCAAAGAGCAGTTCTTCTGTCTCCCTCCACCCCTCACCTTCCTGCATGTTTCTACAATCCCACAAGAAAATTGTACTTGTTTTTCAGCCAGCTGGGCCCCACCACCGGCCCGGGGAAGGTGCCGAGGGCCACCCTGCGGGAGATGGAGCAGGGGGCCCGCCCTTCCCAAGGGCAGAGCAGATTTGGGCAGCTATCTGGCACTGTTTCCCCTCAGCCCTGTTTTCACGGCTGCTCAGCTGTGATAGCYGGTGTTTTCTCACACAGACTCTGCCCTGCTCTCCTCTCCCATCATGAGCCACTCTGAGTGGGCACCTCTCCATCTCCAGTCTCACAGCACCAGCCCGATGATAAACCTGATCAAATYGCATATCCACAGGGAAGCAGGTTAGCAGGCAGCTTCTCAAGCACAGTTTATGTAGAGTTTGGCAAGGGCAAAGCTCCTAATGTCTTATTTTGGCTTTCCTCTGTGGGACAGAGCTCAGGATTGATTTCTTCTGGCCCTCGGAGTAGGTGTGTTGGTGACAGCTGTAATCAACACAGAGGTGCTTATACTGTTGATGAACGAAAACAGCTGCTGAGGAAAAAAAAAGAAAGGGAAAATATATTATTTTGTTCCTAGAAACTTGCATATAGCTTTCTAGAGTGATGMTGCATCTGGCAATTGATGCTGCCAGGACTTCATTTAAACCTTTATGGGACTCATACCTTGAGTCACAAGGGTCAGAAAACATCAGTGCTTGCCGGGTTTGTTTTAGGTTGACAGTGCCTGTGTAAATAATYGTCCTTTTGTAAGGTGCTGAAGTTCTCTGTTTAATTTTTGGTACTACAGCTCCCTTAGGGTTTGTTCTGGGCTTTCAGAAGTAATTGGAAGCTCATTAACAGCTTTGTAATAGCACTAAAAACCACAGGAGGGAAACTGCACAGGGTGTCTGGAGCTCTCGCTTTGCCGGCCAAAAGGCCCTTGTTTCCAGGTATGTGCAGTTCTAGGTATTTTTGTTTTACAAAGAAAAAMGTGTTATCTCTTCTGTGGATGAGGWGGTGATGTGTTGAACCACTTTGATTGCATCATTGGCAGGGTGAGGGGAAGGAAGAATCTTGCTCATCTTGATTTCCAAGGGACAGCCCTCTGCCTTTTTTCCTATCTCAAATGTAAACTGATAGCAAGTGCAGCAAATAAAAATCCCAATTTGGGCAGCTTGTCAAAATAATGGTAAAATCTGACAGAAAATAAGCATGGAGCACAAGTTCTGTGATGATCTGAGGGAATGAAGAATGTTCARCCTGGAGAAAAGAGGGCTGAGGGAGGACCTTTTTACTCCAGAACTGCCTGAAAGGAGGTTGTGGTCAGGTGGGGATCGGGCTCTTCTCCCAAGAAACGAGCAACAGTACAAGAGAAAACAGCCCTCATCATCCCTCAAAGTCTTCAGAAAGCGTGCAGATGTGGTGTTTGATCACAGTTTGGTGATGGGCTTGTCAGTGCTGGGTTGATGGCTGGTTTCATGAGCTCAGAGGCCATTTCAGACATTGGTGATGGTGTATGAGCAGGGTGCTCTGTGTTTATGTGGCACTGAGGCCGTGTCTGTGCCCCTCACAGGCCTGGTGGAAATGCTGGTTCCACTGAGAGGCCTTTTCACCCCCTGTGACACAGTTCAATGAGGGGCTTGTCAGTGCTGGGTTGATGGCTGGTTTCCATGAGCTGGTTTCCATGGCTGGTTTCCATGAGAGGCCTTTTTCATGCCCTGGTGACGGTGTGTGGGCAGGGTGCTGTGTGTGGTGTGTGGTACTGAGGCCCTGTCTGTGCCTCTCACAGGCCTGGTGGAAATGCTGGTTCCACTGAGATGCCATTTCAAACACTGGTGATGGTGTGTGGGCAGGGTGCTGTGTGTGGTGTGTGGCATTGAGGCCCTGTCCTTGTCCCTGCAGGCCTGGTGGAAGGTTTCCATGAGCAGAGAGGCCATTTCAAACACTGGTGACTGAGTGTGGGCAGGGTGGTGTGTGTGTATGGCACTGAGGAGGCCCTGTCCATGTCCCTGCAGGCCTGGTTTCCATGAGCTMAGAGGCCATTTCAAACACCGGTGACAGTATATGGTCTGGGTGCTGTGTGTTTATGTGGCACTGAGCCCTGTCCTTGTCCCTGCAGGCCTGGTGGAAGCACTGGCTCCACTGAGAGGCCATTTCAAATACTGGTGATGGTGTATGGTCAGTGTGTGCTGTGTGGCACTTAGGCCCTGTCCATGTCCCTGCAGGCCTGGTTTCCATGAGCTCAGGGCCATTTCAAACACTGGTGATGGTGTGTGGGCAGGGTGCTGTGT
>NW_026623288.1:2687585-2753228 GCF_030028575.1 Malurus melanocephalus
TGGGCAGGGTGCTGTGTATTTATGTGGCACTGAGCCCTGTCCTTGTCCCTGCAGGCCTGGCGGAAGCGCTGGTTCGTGCTGCGCAGGGGCCGCATGAGCGGGAACCCCGATGTGCTGGAATACTACAGGAACAACCACTCCAAAAAACCCATCCGCATCATCGACCTCAATGAGTGCGAAGTGCTGAAGCACTCGGGGCCCAACTTCATCAAGAAGGAATTTCAGAACAACTTTGTCTTCATTGTGAGAACCACCTACCGCACCTTCTACCTGGTAGCCAAGACAGAGGAGGAGATGCAGATCTGGGTGCACAATATCAGCCAGATCTGTAACTTCGGACACCTGGAAGATGGCACAGGTAGGATCAYTCTCATCCTGGGGGCTGGGAGAGTGCCCAGGGGTGACAGGAGGCTTGAACCTTGCTGTCAGGCTGGGCTGGGTGGGTGAAACAGAACTGTGGTTCCTGTAGCTCCACACAGCACTGAGGTGCTGCTAAACCCTGCTCTGAAAGTTCCCAGGGTGCTGGGTGRAAATACCCACTGACTGCTTGGTCTCACTTTGATGAAGCAATTCCTGCTAGAACAAGCAGCAGGTCCTTAATAAGAAAAGGTGCTGTTTATGTGAAAAGCTGACTGTTATCTTCTGGGGCTGTTTATTTCATTACATGTCCTGTATTTATTTAGTTTGGCTTGATGTAAGACACCTGTTTCGGGAGAGCATCCTGCAAAACTCCCATTTTCTCAAGCTTTGCTGGATGTGGAATGTGCAGAGACTTGAGTATATATGCATGTACATAAATCAATGACAGAAATACTAAGCTGCCTTAGTCTGTTAATAAGAGAAAATAAAGAAAAGACAGAGGATAGGGGAGTGTTAGAAGTAGAAGTGTGTGTCTAGACTTAAAGGATGGTCCTGCCAGTGAAGCATAAAGGCAGCTCTTGCCAGGCTCTACACCTGTATATACTCAGCAGAGTGAATTTCTTGAAAAGCTGCCAAGAATTAACCACTCCAGGATGGATGTAGCCAGTAATTAAAGTCGGGATCTGTATCATCATTAACTTACTTTTAAATGACAATCGGGCTCAGATAACAGCAATCTGTCTTTCCCTTGACAATTCCAAGTGGCAGATACAGCAGCAATTTGAGAGTTGCAGGGGAAGTGAGTCAGAACCAAGACTTTCAATGTGATAAAAGGCAGTACAAGAGTAGAACAGGGTGGCCATGGAGGGACATGAGCCCTAGGGCAGTAATATGTTTGGGGGTATCACAGTGTGGCCAGGCAGTTTATCCTTCCAGTCTTTGTGCTGCTGCACTCAGAATGCTGCTGGTGTCTGCAGGTGCTGCATGGCCACATCATTACCCAACAATCTGAAAGGAAACAAAAGGCCTCAGGAAAGGGTTTATTTCAATCTATAATGGCTCATGTCATTGCTTAGCCTTCTCTTGAGCAGTGGCTTCTGACGGAAATGGGAATGGGAAGAACGCTGCAGTGCTCCTGTCACAAATGTGATGTCTGTTTTTTTCCCATTCACTTCAGAAACCACCATGAAAACTTGCTGACAGATTTTTATGTGTCAGTACAAGCTGTCCATGAATACAAATTTCAAAGTAGGGCTGGTAACTTTGAGGATTGGAGTCTACAGCCCTTTGGAGCTTGGATGTAGTTAGGATATTCAGTAACCACCTTCCCACTGTTCTGCYCTCGTTGACACTGAGCTGTTGCTCTTGGATTGTTATTTCTGGTGCAGGATTATTTTAGACATAGTTTCACCAATTACTCTGAAGTTAAAGTAAACCCTTCCAAAACAGAAAAGAGAATAATATTTTTTGTCTCTTAAATTTGTAGGCAGCCTACTGCTGGCACTGTGAGAATGTGCATAGGGGATGTGGCCTGTTGCAGAGGAGCTAAGACGGTGGCTGTTCCAGGATAGGTGCACTTATACTGGGAAATGCCTGCTCCTTTTTGCTGGTGCAGTGCACTATTGCTTGTAAGATGTGTACAATACTCATAGTATTACACATGGGTGTTTCTCTCCCAGCAAAGAATGCCTGTGTGGGCACTGATGGATGAGAAATGATAGCTCTTGCAGYAGCAATTGGGAAAGTGACACTTTCCAACTTTCCAAGGCAGGTATCRTCCCCCAAGAAGTTCAGCAGTGCAGAGCATTTGCCTTAGTTCAGTACAAAGTCTGGCACCTGGGCTTGCAGCCCTCATCAAGGATGGCGCGAGCTAAGCCTCCAGACAAGCACTTATTGTGTCTCTAATGCCAAATAGCTCCTAAGAGCTTCTATTTATCCTGCAGCTCCTGCCGGTGAGCTCAGGTCTGGGGTGTATCCAGGTCAGGCTGCCAGGCACATCCAGATCCCCTGATTTAAATCTGCACAGCTCCACAAGTTGCACATCACATTTCAAACAGTTGCTAATTGCTTCAGCTTTTCAGGATCTCCTAAATCCTCCAAGAGCCTGTAGGTTTAAACAAATTACCCTTAAAATTAACATTAGAAAAGCCCTATGAAATGCCACATGCTTTTTTAACTTGAATGCTACTGTTCTAAAAAAGTACAAGTCCCTGATATGAGTCATATCACTCTTAATCTGTGCATCGCTGAAAATTTGCTGTGACTGAGGCCAAAACACAATCTGCTGCTTTCTCTGCTTAATGCACMAAGTGCAGTCGCAGGTTTATGCAGTGACTCAGCTTTAAACGCTGTCCTGTTGTTCCCAGTTAGTCCCTTCCAGTAGCAAAGAAGCTGGATGAACAGCCAGATCCCCACACCAGAAGTGTTGTCAGCCAGATGCAGAGAGAAGCTACGAAAGCYGTGGCTCCTGTGAGCACAGCTCTGTAGTCAACAGGAGAGGGGACAGCTGAGAGGCAGAGATGACATGCCAGCTCCAGGCAGATGTCAGGAAGCACCTGGGAGGGCGGCTGTCAGGAAGGACTTGCCAGCAGCACTCAYTCATTGCTGCCACAAGAAACTGCTGCTGGCTGTGCTGGAGATGATGGAGAAGCTGGTGCCTTTGGGGAGTCAGCTGAAGAAGAGAGGAAGAGGCCTTGCTCCCAGTTTTCCTACCACATCTGTGCAAAAACTTGCTTCCATCTTCCATGGGGTTTCCCAACAGAGCCACCATTCCCCAGCCCTGTCAGACCCATGGCAGGGGATTGAGAGGATGCCTGGCCCAAGTGTCTGGGGCAGGGGAGGGGATGCAATGAGGTGGCTGTGGGACATCAGGGGCACAGTTTATCCCATGTCCAAGCCMAAGCCATGACTAATTGATACAATCCAACATAACAGCTTTTCATTGGAGAAACTAGCGGGAAGGTTGTTCAACCAGTTTCATTAGGAACTTTACTGTTATAATTTCTAWCTCCTTGGAATGTCAGTGCAGCCTTGGGGGTGGTTGAGTGAGCAGAACACCCCTATTCTACCATGTTGCTGCACTGCTGTTGAACCACAACTGTTCTTGKGGAGTGGGCTGGGGTCTGCAGCAGGAAGGAAAAGCCCTCTGTTTCTCCAAACAAWGGCTCTTCATTGATGGGAGAAGCCATTGTAGAAGATGTTCTGCAACCCCTGTGGTGACTTTCCCCATGATTGCAAGGCCAAAATGTTTTGGGTTAGTACCCACCATAGCAGTTATTTTGGCAGCTGAAGCCTTCTGCTGTCTCTCTGGCAAAGGGGAGGGCAGGCACCAAACCTATTCTCTGCCTTCTCACTGTTGAAAGTAGCCATGCATAATTTATTCTGCCCAGCTGCTGTCGTGGTACAGTTTTAATGCACATGATTCGGTTACCAGCAGAGCTGGCAGRGACAGGGACAGTCTGTGAGGAGCTGACTGCAGGTCCCTGAGCCCCTGAAGGTTAGGAAAGGGCAGGTCTGTGCTGTCCCCATCCCTCCCTCCTGCTCACAACCGTTGCCATGTGGTCTGCAGCTCACAGCCTTTCCTGATGGGATAATCCATGGCTAAACCCTGTGAGTACCAGATGGAGTTCAGGCCTGTTCGTTCTCTGTGTTAATAACCCAGAATGTCATTAATTTATTTCTTATGCATTGTGGCAGTTTTAGTTGTTGGTTTGTTGGTTTTTTTTTTTAATGTAGTCAGATGGTGAAGTGAACATGCTTTTCTGAGATCCCTAGGGAGTTAGCCCAGTGTATATTTGATCATTGTCAGCTTGCAAGACAGCTCTCTGTGTCCAAGATTTGAAAGCAGAGTTACAGTCTGAGCCAGCATGATGAACAAAAGTTATTTTTCAGATGGGAAGGCTGCAGSCTTCAGCTCTGCTTTGCAAGTGTGAAACCCTGTGAAAGACATTCCTTCCACATGCTCACTGCTGAAATCCTGCTGCTATAAGCACCTGCTCAAAATTAAAGCAAGTCCTTTGCTTAAACTTGGATTTAAGCATGCTTTTATATGCTTTGCTGACCCAAAGCCCACCACTGCCCTGGGAGCAAGCAGCAGAGTCAACACTGGTAGATGGGAAGGAAAGAGCCAGCTCCCTCCCAAGTTCAAAGGGATGAGGTGTAGGATAGTGCAGGAAGGGAAGATCAGCTGTTTTATTCAGGGGCTGGTTCCCAGCATTTCCATCAACTTCTGGTTATCAGCATTAGAGAAATCTGCCATCTTGCTGTACTTTGAAGGCATGTTTATTCTTGGTGTGGTTTTATCAGCAGTTGCTGGTTTCTCATGTTTGGCTCAGATGCTGCCTGAGTYAAAGCTGCAAAACCCTTCTTCGAAATGAAAAACCACACAGCTAAAACAAAGAGATGGGCACCCAGTGCCGAGCCCTGCTGCTGTCAGGGACCCAGTGAGCAYTGCCCCATCACAGCTCTGGTGAGGGAACTGCCATGCAGCAACCTGAAACTTCATTAGAAGAATCAATATTCTTTAACTGAGGACTTGTGCTCTTGGTGCTGCTGCTTGAGCTTGCTGCCAAGCAGATGCTTTTGAGGAGCTGCTTTGTAAAGACACTCTTCCCATTCCACAGCTGCCCATTGTGGGAGGTCTGACTTGCACTTGATTTTTTGAGTTGCAATGCCCCAAAAGCTGTGTTTAGCTTGACTCTGTGTGGCTCAGCCATCACTTCTCCTTGCCTTCTGCCCAGCTCTCTAGCTGGGACAAAGGTTGGTAGAGGAACAGAACAGACTTGTCTCTGCTGCAGGGCAGTGCTCAGGCCAGAGGAGTCTGAGTGCCTCGGCCACATGCTGCACTGCAGGGTGGCTGTGGTGGTGTGAGCAGGCAGCCAGCCCCACTGCCTGCAGCCCAGACATGCTCCTGTCCCACTGCCATCCCATTCTGTGCTGGGGACACTGGGGTGTTATGCACAGAGAACATGTCACTGAGCACAGGCTCCCCTGGGCCTTGTGGCCACCAAAGAAGTGTCAGTTTTCTCAGCAGAGCCAAGAAGCCTCCAGCTGGGCAGTAACAGTCACACCACAGATCTTGTGGTTTGATGTCCAGCCCAGAGAGGCATAAAAAGCTTGCAGATAAGTTCAGAGCTTGTCTGGCTACTGCAAAGCTCARTTTTGTCCACCGAGAGCTAGAAGATGGAAAGAAAACAATCCCTTTCCTTGACACCATTAATTTGAAGTGTTGGAGATGAATAATTATGTATTTGCATTAGATACTAAAAAAATACTTGAGAAGTAGGCTGGGGTTGTGCCTCAGCTCTTTCTTCAGCAGAGCCTGTTCTTCATGGCTGGCCACAGGACGGATGCCTCGGCCCTGCAGGAGTGGGGGACCTCAAAACATRGGGCTCTGCACCTCCCACAGCCTGGAGGGCTTTAACAGCCTGGGCAGTGGGAGCAGAATCAGGATCCCCTCTCCCCAGAACCAGCGTTTGCCTTGACTCCCTGACACTCTGGGGTGAAACAACCCTGGTGCACAGYAAAGTGGTGACAGCCAGGACAGGCAGAGGGCCAGGGCGAGCCAGAGCCGTCCCTCAGCCGGGCCATCCGTGTCCATTGCAGGTTCTGTGGAGAGCCTGTCTCACACCACCTCGTCCCCACAGCCCTCACCGGCCACCTCCACCCACGCCTCCCGCATCGCTGACCCCTCCTTCTCAGTGGACCAYGCTGCTGCTGACACTGCTGCTGAGGAGACCCCCAGTGAGTCCGAGTCAGTATTCCTCCCCGACTACCTCTTCCTCTCCAACTGTGAGTCGGGCAAGCTCAGCCACAACAGGTGAGTCTGGGATCTGCCAGATGAGTCGGGCTGGAGCCACTCTCTGCATGCCCCGGGATGAAACTGGGGCACACAGCCCCAGGGAGCCCGGCCACTCAGGGCTGGCTCCTGGGCACAACAGGGGACCACCAGCCTAATCCAATTTACAGGGTGCTTTTCATAGCACAGATTAGTGGTTGAGCGTCATGTGTTGGTCCTGTCCCTTTCCAGGATGGGTGGCTGGGGATCTCACACACAGCCTCTCTCCAGACACCTGCTGTTGCCCAAGGTGCTCCACAAAGTACTCCAGCCTCCAGTCCAGCTCAGAGGGAAGGGACAGATTTGTCCAGACTGTGGGKTTGGGTTTTTTGTTTGCTGTGTTCTCACAGCCGGGAGAAAAGGAAAGCTAAGTTCCTGACCTCTGTCTCCTTGCAGGTGTGACAGCTGGTCAAATTCAGACAGATCTCTGGAGCAAACATCATCAGACGATGTTTTTGTTGACTCCTTGCAATCCCAGCCCTCCTTATACCTTGTACAGCCGACCAGTACTGGCACCGTGCACCAGGACGGAGCCCCACTGGCAAATCCCAGCATCGTGTCCAGGACCATAGACATTAGTGGGCCAACCAGTGACATTTCCTCCTCTTCTCCACTGCTGGGGACATCGCTGACACCAACTTTTCAGATTGACAAAAGCCAGAAGGCGCTGCCCTACGGTGTGACACAGCTGGATGTGCTGTCCAACACGCCCCCGCCACGGCCGCCCAAGCCAACCCACTTGTCGGACAGGAGAGGGGACGAGGTGGGCGGCGGGGCCCTCCAGAACGGGCACGCGGGGATCTGCCGCGCTCAGGTCGCTCTGGTGCCCAGGAGGATCTCCCTGTCCAGCCTGGACAACATGAGGAACTGGAAAGGTGAGTGCACTTCCAAGAGCCAGCAAAGCAGGATCAGTGTGAGGGATGGAGCTGCCCACACACACAGAGTGGTTTTGGCTTCCAGTTGTGCCTCTCTGTCCTYCCCTCTGCGAAATCATACACCACCCAAAGCAACACAAAATGCTTATTTCAGATGAATTAGTGTGCAGGATTCAGGCCTGTCCCTCAGGTTCAGCTCCTGCTCTCTGGAAGCCCCTCTTTGTGTGCACACATGGGCAGCACTTTGGCTCTGATCCCTTCAGGGTGCCTCATGACTTGCTAGTTTTCCATGCTCCCTCCCTCCTCAGAAGAGAAAGCAGTAGAAAAACCAAAATGAAAAGTCAGCCACTGAATTGGGCAATGACAACCTCTGTACTGCTCAAAGTGTGGCCTTACACATGAGAGATGTCTTTGGAGCTGTGCTGCTTCGCTACACCCAATCTYTTCCATGAGAGCTGCGTGTCTTTTCACAGCTTAAAGACCAGGAAGTCAGGGAGACACTGGGGATGGGATGTAATCCTAGTTGAACCAGGGACTCAGTGTGTCCTTGAACAAATCCCATTCTGTCCTTGCACTTCAGTCAGGGCAATCTGAAAACCTGCTGCTGCAGAGCAAGGCAAGGCTGCAAAGCAGACTCTACCCTGGCTTTTCCAGCTGGCTTTTCCGCTTGCTCCTGGATCATCATCATCACACRCAAAAGTAACAGGCAAAATCCATAATGTCATGCTGTCAAAACCCAACATTTGCAATATGAGAAAGCTTTATCACATGGAGGCAGCTGGGACACCTGGCTGGAAATCATAATTATATTGCAGTGATGTGAAAACCTTCATTTTTAGTGAGGAAAAAAAATGTAGGTTTTTAAGGACAAGCATCCTTTAGACTCCTAGACTTTGAATGACACAGACAATGTGTGGTAGATCTTGCTCTTAAAACACAGAAGCTAAAGCAAGGAGATCTCTGTTCAGTCTGTTTATCAGTGTACAGACAATTCTTGGAAAGTTTCTGGAGAAACACCCATCAGTGGAATTGCTGTTCTTAATTATCAGCTGCATTTGGTTTCTCCCTGAAAGTGCTGCTCTTGCTTTTGCACATATGCTGCTCCAATGCCCCTGGTTTGTGTTTCTCCAACCCAATTTAAGCCCAAATGTTTCTAAGAGGACTAAATGGCCGAATGTCGTGCTGTGCTGATGTGCTGCAGGGTTGTCTCTGCCTGATGGGGGCAGCAATGAATTAGTAAGTGCTGCCACTTTTTCTTACCCTGAGTGCAGCTGAAACTATTTGAAGGGTTRAACTCTGAATTAAAACATGTTTAACAAGAAAGATCAAAAAAAGAAACAGGGAGAAAGCAGCTGTTCCTTACCAGCTTGCCCAGCGAGCCCGCTCAAGTAATTAATTAAATTTTTTGCCCTTGCCAACCTGCAAAAGGTGCACAGATGTAATTAGCCCAGTGTGAAGGCAGCGTGTGCTGGCAGAAGTGCCATGGAGGGGATGAGCCATAAGGCACCTGTATCCTGCAATCTGCCACAACCTTGTGCYTCAATGTCTTTTAACCAAAATAATAAATAAATAAATGTAGCCATCCCAGGACAGTGACTGTGTCTATATTAACATGTATCTGCACTCACAGAATTACTTTGTTCTTGTTTGGCCTTTTYTGCTGGTGCCACCAAAAACGCCCCCATTTGCAGTACTGACATCTCCACCGTAAAAGCGGGAAATGGATTAATATGGTTGCAGGGGTTTAAGACATTCCCATAGAAAAGCCATTTTCTGMACAGAAAATCCCTTTTCAGAAAATGGTGGTGCTTGTAAGCATCTCCCACAGCTGATCTTCTCTGCCCTGAATGCTGGATTTTAGGCTTGGAAAATAAAATTGACCTACACCAAGACAAAGGCCCACCTGTACAAGGAGCCATGGAGTCTGGTGCTTGTGTCTCAGGCTGTTTATTCCCCATCAGCTCGAGCCACTTGTACCACATCAGCACTTCTGGGTGACAAAACAAAGAATTCTTCCCCTACCATTAAGTTCCCCCACGCAACACTCTCTGTGCAATAACAATTGCTTCCCTGGCACCTTAAAAAGCTCCTAAATAAATTTTCAAGAAGTGATGAAATAATATTCTCTATAATAGCCYCTTTTCATGTAATTTACCCAATTTGACAGATGGGAAAACAGARAATGACTAGAGCAGAGGAGCTGCATTTAAATTTTTGGTTGCTTGCTCCCACACCAGTCTTTCTCCCCAAGTGCTCGTGTTACAGGAGGCAYAAGTTACAGCTGGATTATACATGAACATGTTCCTTGGTTTCATCATACTTAAAATAGATATAATCACTCTTGAAACGTTACTGAGTTGGATCTGATCTTAAGTGTCATTGGATTTCCTCATTTAGGAGTTATGGAATCTTTATAAAACTCTAATTATTTTAGAGCCATATGTTTTATTCCAGAGTTATCTCTGTAAGGTTGCACTGCCTTATCCCGTTTTTAATCACTTTTTTTCCTTGCAGCAGACATGGAAGGCAGCTCCTTAAGAAGTCGAGATAAGAGGCTTAGCTTGAATTTGGTAAGTACTCTGCTAGCACAAATTTAAAACACTGGCACATAAACTTCATTTGTTGTGTGTGTGAGTGAATCATTTCACATCCTGATATTCAACCATTCTTCTCCTCTGTTCAGTAGAAGAATTTAAAAAATGGGAAAAGTGCCTGGCTTTGAGCAACTTCTCTGCTGCTGCTTTGTGGCCTCAGGCAGCCCTAGAGAAAAGAGGGAGTGGGGGGCACAATCCTGAGCACCCTGTTTTTAATGCAGGTGAAACTGTGTCTATTATGAAGAAGGTTACCTGTAGTCTCAAGAATTATACTGTTGACCAAGAGCACSAGAGAAAATGGCTCATCCCTTGGAAAAGGGTCTAAGAAAGCCTATCACTTCATGATCCTGAGGGATATCTCTTCATAAGATAGAAGAGAGAAACATATAGAAAAGTGTCTGCTCTTGAAGTGCCTGTGACTGAGGGCTCTTCAGTCCACAGCTTCCTGCCTCAGCCTTTGACAGACATGGTTCTATGTGTTCCATCTCACATCACACAGTCAGTCTTCTGCCAGTAGTGCTGGATGCTGTCTTCTGTGGGAGATCCTTTGTTGGTGGTGGGCAACCTTTATTTTTCTCCCTTTTGGGAGCTTGCAAAGATTGTAATCACTCTCTCTCACCATTCAACCAGCACTAACCTGCATTAACTTATTTTCTAGTGTTAATTCTTAGTGATCAGAAGTGGGTTGTAGTTCCATGTCTGCTCTCACAGCTTCCACATTTGCCAAAATTTAGTTTATCAGGTGTTGTCTTTCCAGACTTCTTTTTGTATGAAGGATCCTCCCTCATTTTATAGGTCAGAATTACTGYTGTGAGAGGCAAGTGCAGCCTCACTGAAGCTGGAGGATTTAAACAATAAAGTCACCAATAAGTTTGGTTCTGGCTTCCAGCAGTGACTTGCAAAGCTCAGAGTGGATGGCTCCAGAGCTGGAGTGTTCATCTGAACTCATGTATTTGCCTTTGAAAGGTCCCATCAGCATATCCTGGCCTGAGCTCAGCTCAGATGTGCTCCCAGCTCCCAGCAGCTCCAGTTTGGAGGGTCTGKCTGTGCACTGACCGACCCATTTCTCTTTCTCCTGGTGCGCTCGCAGCCATGCCGGTTCTCCCCGCTGTACTCAACGGCTGCGGACAGCGCTGAGGACAGCTACGTGCCCATGCGCCCCAGCACCTCCCCCTCYGCGCCCAGCTCTGACTGTTCCCCCGACGGCTACATCCCCATGAGCCCTGGCTCRGCCACCTTCACCTTCCCTGTCGTCAGCACTGAAAAACTCACCAGCCCCTTGCCTGAGCTCCCCTCAGACGTGGAGCCTCCTCCAGTGAACCGAGACCTCAAGCCTCGCAGGAAATGTAAGCATGACCTAAAGTGCAAAGCCTGGCGGTGGGGACATGGGTGACCTCCTTTGATAGTGTCCTTGGCCTGTCTTAAAGCAATTCCCACCAATACTGTGTGAGTACCTTACAGCCCTGTAGCCTAGGTTGTGCCTGCAGCATGGTTTGTGAGTGGAGGAAGAGCATCCGTGGCTGCTTTTGCAGTCAGAGCCCAGGTGGCTGCATTAGCACCATGCCCAGCTTCCCACTGTGACTGCAAAGAGCCAYGGGGACATAGCCTTGGAGCCACACCAGACTCAGTCCTGCTGCTTTKGAGTATTTGTGCTCCTGTCCCACAGGCTGTCTGACCTGCCAGGAATGGGACATCCAAACACTCAAGTACTCAAACTTGATGTGTGGGTTGTTGGTTAAGCCTCTGTTGGGTAGGCACAGCTGTCTTGGTTTAATTAGGAATTTCCTGCAGATGCTTTTGCTGATGGTAATTTTCCCCTCCTGGTTTTCATGGCATGTCCAAAATCTGGATTGCACTTCTARAGAATATACTGGGGACTAAACTCTGCTTTGAAGTGGAGAAATTGCCTAAACCTAGCCTACAGTAAAGCTCTTAGGGTTGCAGAGCCACAGGGTTACTCAGAAATTGCTTCAAGCAATGCTACTGTAAAGYGGGGATAGACATTTAGACCATTGCCATGAAGCAAAGAAAACTCACATCTTCTCTTAAAAGGTTTTGAGAATGGTGGGCTCATGTACACAGACTGTGACAGGAATGGTCCCAATCCCCACGTATCTTTTTGTTTAGAACARAACCCACAACCTGTTATAAGCTGGAGGCTGAACCAGCCTCTCAAATGCAGCATAGGCAGAGTGTGTTTGAGGCAAGCATATGGATCTTGGGGGGCATTCGGTCTCTTTATGCCCACTGTATTTAYTTCTGTTATTTTAGGGCAGTGGAGGGACTTTGCTTTCCAGCACTGACCGAAGAGGTCATTTGTTACTGATTTCCATCTTGGTTATGTTGTGTGAAAGACTCTGTTAGTTTCTTGCTGTTAATATAAAACTGCATTTTTCTAACCAGTSTGTACTTTTCGTGGTTCCTTTTGTATTTACTTACAGCACGACCACCTCCTCTGGACTTGAGGAACCTCTCCACAATCCGGGAGCATGCTGCCGTGACCAGGATGTGGACTGTGCCTTAGTAAGTCGACAAGAAACCTACCATTCCAATCTTCTGAGCATTAGTGTTGTGGACTAGAGTTAAAAATAACTTATCTCATCCCACAAGAGWTAGTTTCATGGCAAAGTCCACAAACAAAAATTCCCCAGGGTTCCTTTCAACATCCCCCAGGGTTTTGCTGTCTCTAAAAAGCAGGGCTCCCTTTCACCATGGGCAGCTTTGAGAATTCGGCATCATGTTTCGAAGGTTCCTTTTGCACAGTGTGGAGCTGCTCTGCACTCTGGTGTGGCTGCTGTGATGGCTAAAAGCTTTGTGAGCCTAAACTATGATAGAGCCATTTTTGCTTCTGAAAATTAATACAGCAGAGAATCAGATGAGATAAAGATCTCCCTGAATTGTAGACTGGATGTAGAATTCTGYACTGCCACACAGCAATCCAGACTTGAACTGCTGGCATGCCAGAAATTCCCATCAACCTCCTCTGCACACCCCAGGCACTCCAGAAAAGGTGGGGTTTTGCTGCATGAGTGGTAGATGGGACATTTCCACTCTCCCACTTCAGGCTGTTATGTGAAGGGCAAAGAGACACGAGATGGGCAGTTTCTCAGTTGCAGAGCTGTGTCTCAGCCATCCAGTCCAAGGCTGGTTAAGCCCTTTGGCACTGCCCRTTAGGTAAAGCCAATTCCCTGCCTCCCAAGCATCCCTGCCAGAGCACTGTGGTTAATCAGTGCTGACACAGTGCAGAGGCCTGAAGGATAACGAGCTTAGAGTGAGTTTGCATGTTTTACACTAACAAAAATTTAAAAAGAAGTATGCCAGAAACTAATACAGCAAAAGGAATTATGCTGTTCATGCTGCACGAAGTGGCCATCTGGTTTCCTACTAACCAAGCCCATCATGCTCGCCTGTAATAATTTACTCCCTGTGAACCTCTGCGAGTTGTGTTCATGGGAGAGATTTCCCTGTGCAAGGGCTGAGTCACAGCCATCTCCACAGCATGGGTGGCATGTGCTGACACTGTGTGCAAAGCCAGGCAGGTTCCTCTGCATGTACCTCCAAGAGCTGATTAATTCACATCAGTGTCCAAATTGYGGATACCTGCACAGCCGAGTAACTGCCTCCATTATCACCCCTATAAATGACAGCTGTGTCTGTGCCCTTTGATGGAGAATTGCTTCAATGTTTTACACTTTCTGTCATACCAGATAGCAAACTTCCATAAATGCTAGGGAAAAAAAAAAAAACAACCCAACAAAATCACTGAGCGATATAACACACTATTTCTAGAACTAAGGAGTGGCTTTGGACATCCTCTCCATAAAGGCTGCAGCCTTAGTGTGAGTTTATTCACCATATGGACTGTGTCAGGCTTTGGCTTCATTTCAGTGCATCTGTAAGATGCTTCCTTAACCTCTCCTGTGTTTTTCTTCATAGCAATCGAATGAGCTTTATCTCACCAGAAAGAGACGGTATTAATTCAGCAAGAATATTTGCCAATTCAGTTTCCGGAGAAGAGGAAGAAAGTTACATTCATATGGTAATCTTCATTTTCACACAGCCATCCTTTGCTTTATTCTGCTCTGTCACATTGATGGAGAATGCAGAAGTTTGTTTTCTAAGAGAAAACGTTGAGGAGGTTTGTCCTTTGCCTTCTGGTTTGGTTTTTTTTTTTTCAAATGATGAAATGGTTTTAAACCAAAGACAGTGGGACCAATTTACAGAGAGATAAGGGAAGCCCTTTTCCTGCTCTGCAGAACTCAGCTGTTCGCCCACGAATGTTGCTGAGCAGTTCCAAGAGATCACAGGGATCAGCCATATTTACATGAGAACTCATTAAGGCAAAGGAAAATTAAATCTTTTCACCTTTTAAAAGTGTGCCCTGCAAAATCTCCTAGGAAATGACAGAAAGCCGTTAGTGCACTTCCTAAAGAAACACACCAAATATTGTGCAGAAACAGAACTCCCATTAAAGTCTCTTATTGCTTCTGCTTTGGCTGGTGGCACTAACCCCACTTCCCATCCCATGAAAGAAGAACATCTGGCTTTGTGCTTCCTTTTCTTCATTTACTCTTTAGCCATATCTTGCAAAAGACCAAAATCTTGTTTTTCTTCAAATTTTAGGTGAAAATGGATCTCAAATCCATTCATCTGAGCCAATGTCTRCAGATCTGCCTCCATAGCCAAAGCCCAATACCAATAGCTATAAAAACATATTGCAAAAYTGACCACAGTCTTCATGAGCCATAGTTTCAGATTTCAGCCCACATCTCTGCCAGACTGAAATCTGCTGAAGAGGGCAGTTCCAGTTGTAACCACTCCCCATTTGATTTTTGTAGTCAAGGAAAACCTGTCATATATTTGTGGTTATCTGTGGTTTTATGGGATAAATTTTCAGTTGCTAGATTTGAGCAGAATTTTTGCAATTTCTTCAAATTCATTGAATGATGATGTTTAAGAGAGAACCCCTGCAAATCTGAGTTTTCCAAGGGCTTGGATTGAGAAGCTGGGTACAAGTTCTCCGTGATGTAATTTAGTGTAAATCACCGTGTTTTATTTGTTTTGCCAGAATTACTGGGAGAAAAAGGCTCTCACAGTTTCTTTATGCCATCCCAMAATTATCAGAGTTACACTGTGGGTAGTAACCAAATGCACCTGTGGCATAGAAAATTATGTGGGTCCTGACTGTTGTMACTCTCATTCTGCCAGGCAAATCCCCAGCTCACAGTTGTGATCCTGTTTCCTTCTAGGATCATGTTTTAAGAGCATTAAAAGTTTCTCTTCTTTCCTGACAGGAACACAGACAGGCCACATCTCCGTACAGTGGTGCTTTTCCATGGACAAGGAAATCTAACCTTGATTACTTAGCACTGGATTTTAACTCTGCTTCCCCATCCCCTGTGCAGAAGGTACGAGTCATCTGAAAAACCCCACAGCCTCCTGTCTTTGTCTGCTAGGAGGAAACTGAGACCCAGGGTCGCATTCTGCTCGGTGCCCTCAGTGCCATGATGAAGCCAGTCATGTTTCCAGCTGACTGCATTGGTGTCAGGCTCARGATGAGTACAATAAAAACATGATTAGGGTGCTGACAAGGTGTCTTTAGTGTGACTCACAGGGATGCCGCTAACACAGCTTGGCACAGGGCACGAGACTGTGCTGGGATGTGCAGCCAGGAGGGCTTGTGAGCAAGCTGGTTGATGCCTGCAGGATCTCTGCATGCTCCTTCATTTTCACTGTGTCTCCACAAAGCCTTTCCTGCTAGTTTTCCCCAAAAATCTCTTTGCGGTAACAGCCTATGATAAATTCATGGGGTAAAACTGTACCATCTCTTATAACCTGGCAAAACATACATCTTTGTTCTTGCATCACCAAAACCATTTCAATTTTCTTTGCAATGCTGAGAAGATACATTCCATGTTCCTAGGAACTTCTAACCTGCCCAGGTGGTGAGTAGGTACCACTGCAAAGCAATGAACTGTCATCAGTGTGGGTCATTTYATGTCCTGTGTATCATTTTCCCCATCAGCCAATACTCCCAGATGCAAAAGACTGAAGACCTTTAAGCTTTCTTATTGAAACCCTCCCTGTATCTAAAATCAGTGAGGTTATCCCTGCAGCAGGATCACTCAGATGAGGGGAGAATGATTATCTGCATGGAAATAGCCAGCACAGCACGTTTCCCCTGCTTGCYGTGCTGGGCTGAGTGGCAGAGTGACAGATGGATAATTATAGCTAAAGCAGGCTGTAAAGCAATGCTTTTGTCAGCTGATGTCACTGTGTGCTTCAAGGTGCAGTGAAGCAATCAAGGAATGAGGGAAAGGGAAAMCAAAAAATCAAGCTAAGTTTCACCAGCACCCCTTTTCAATCTGAAAATTAATACGTTGTTTTTTTTCCTCTCTGTCCCACAGAAACCTTTTCTGTCTGAGGAACAGAGAGTGGACTATGTCCAGGTAGATGAACAGAAGACTCAAGCTTTACAGAACACTAAGCAGGAATGGACAGATGAAAGACAATCAAAAGTGTGAAGGAAGAAGATTTGGGAGCTGGAGGGGTTTTTTTTTGCACTGGAACCACAACGTTAATGAAGCAGCTATCACAGTGGAGCTCAAAGGCAGAGAGAGCTGTAGGATGCTTACARTCTGTAGAGGCATTTTTACTGGAAACCTTTGATTTCAGCTGGAAATAGTATGTTGAGTGAGTGAGTGGTTCACTGATGACTAAAGTAACGCATTAGCCTTTTTACTGCCCTTACCAGGAAGCTACATGGTACCATTTTCTGGCATGATTCTGCAACGAGTCATACACTTAACATTAACAAATCCACTACAAGTTGCATTAATCTAGTTCATCCTGCCTTCTCCTTCTGTTGTATAATTCCTAGTTGCTAAAGATATTTTCTGATATTCCTACAAATGCTGCAGATGCTCAGAGTGCTTTTATGGCAGTGGGCATCTGACAGGTTTTGGTGACTAATCAACTAAGGGCTAAAATACTGAAAAAAAATAAAAAGAACTTTTTGAATATATAGTGCTTAAGCCAAGAGAATTTTGAAAAATATTTTTCCCCAGGGTTTAAAAGGTCTGACTGTGAGCTGATGCTGTCAGAACTCAAAACAGGACTACATACCCATGCGACTGGAACGCATGGTCTTTGACCCTCTGGAYGACGGTCGTTGTATTAAGCTTCTTCTCTCCATTGTGGCTCACACTTGTCGCTTTTCTGTCTGATTCCTACTGATGTTTTCACCCCTGTCTTGAGAAGTGTCTTCAGCACAGCACAGCACAGCTGCTCTTCTAGCRGGAGGCTGCAGCCACACAGCTCTTKGCTGGCCAAAAATTAGAAAGGGAAGCTGTGAGCCTGTTTCTACAAGCCTTGAGAGAACTGGCAAGGGAYCAAGAATGCTTTCATCTGAACAGCAGAAGAAATGCCATTGGAATTGCTGGTAGCAGTCGTCAATCTGATTGTTTCACTAGACCCACCCAAAAAGAAAAGAGCATTAGGAAGTGCAGCGTGCTCCGAGAGAGACAGGAGCCGGCCAAAACAAGACAACAATGCACTCAAGCAGCGTGAGGACCTCTGGGCTCAGGAAGCTTATCTACCTTGGGACTTGTTACAGGCACTATCTCAGGATGACATATGTGTATAGTTTGTAAGATATTTAACTCTAAACACTTGGCTGCAGTCTTCCTTACACGGTGGCAYACAGCCACCTGACTCACGGAGGTTGGCAGTGACGCTGAGTGACCCACACTGGATTTGGTCTCGCAGGCTTTGCTCCTGTCAGTGAGTCCCAGCAGCCATAGGAGGTCTGATCCTGTCGGCACGGACAGACGGACAGGACCCTCACGAGAGGTTTCTTCTCTGACAGTGCCAATTCGCTGGCCTCCCTTCGTGTGCCTGTTGTTACCACATTGCATTGCTGTAACCTAAAATGCTGATCTACCAAACAGAGGTCACAGAAATGTCATCGCAGAAACCACTGGCATTTCAAGGCTCCCACTCAGCTTCCTCCCTGCRCCCCCTCTGCGCCAGCCATTCCGGCACTCTGGGAGGCCGAGTCGCACGTCCTGTGGGGGAGGCAGCGTAGCCAACAGAAACACAGTTTTCCTCCTACCTCAAGAGAGCTGAAAGGCTTGCAAGTCTCAGTGCTTCTTTAGCCCAGCCCCTGGGGATCTGTGGTGACCAGGCTCTCACCCTGCAAGAACAAGGTTCACCAGCGCCTTTACTGACTGGGGCAAACTGGGCACCCAGGCCTGCGGGCACGAAGTTTTGCTGCTTGCAAAACCGGGCTTAGTCTCACAGATASCTGACCTGCTGTTCCCTCCTGCTCTGCTCCTCCCCCCACCACCAAAGCTCTCAAATGAAAGTTGATGTTCATAAAAATTYTGAAAATAATTCCAACTTTTCCATMTATATCTTGTCTGTTGGGTGTRAAATTCAGTTTGTTAAACCCAGCTGTTTTGTTCTCTGATTTAGCAGAGCTGTGAACACCCGTGCCCTGGGAGTGGCAGGGGCAGGGGGTTTGGGGAGAGGTAGTGGAGATCTGCACCTGCACAGAGGTGTCAAAGAGAGGGAAGCRTGGAAGGGCTGTGGACACTGAGAGCTTTGCCTTTCTCCTCAAAAGAATTGCCTTTCTTTCAAAGTGTGCAAATAACACATGTTGCTGAAAGCTCTTAGTGTTTGCTGATGTGCTGAAAGGGTTAAAAGACCAGCTAAGARGTGTTTTAAATTAGGGACAGAAAACTTCCACAAAGGGTGGGTGAAGTTACATTCTGCTACTGCAGATCCTGGATTGTGATGGCAGGGCAGCCTCTGATGCAGATCAGAATCACGTACAGATCAGCTCATGTTTGACTGGAGTGTTTCTTTTCATGCTGTCAGAAAATCTTCTGAAGTGGAAAAACATCAAGTTATTGGAGACAACTGACTTGCTTGTTATTCTAAGTTATCGTAAAAATATTTAAACTTCAACAAACCTGGCTAACGGATCATTCAGAAGTTTAGACAAGAAAGAGCTCTCTGGGGATTTTTACTCCCCTAAAAGGACATAAACATATAGCTTGGCAGGGACTGTCCTTAGATCAGAATGRCCCCTTTCAACTTCCTGTGGCCTCTGCTTGCCCCCACAACAACATTCGATCTTATCTTGATYAAATGCTGCTCACTGGTTTCTAACTTTCACTTCTAAGAGCTAAGTTTGAGGGTTTATTCAGATTTTTCATGTAAGGTCTGTTTTTACCCAGGGCCCATGACATGCATTCTTGTGCAAGTACAACACACGAAACAGGAGCAATTAAAAATACTGGGGAAAAAATTTAAAAGCAGAGCAGTAGTCCCCCAAGGCTTTTTTTTTCCCCTTTTCCTTTGGTCAAATTCCACAATACTTCAAAGAGAGTAAAGAGGAGGAGGATGGTGGGAGGATGGCAAAAGCCAATTCATTTGTGGCCACCCCATCACYAAGGATTTGGGTGTGCAGGGAGCTGCAGCAGCCATGACTGACAAAYCTGTTGGTACTGTAGAGCCAGCTGGTGGGAGAGGAGGGGTGTTACAGAGCAAAGAGGAGTCGCTGCTTAGTTAAATCTGTTCATAAATCCTTATCTTTTGTCCAAAGAGGAAAGAAAGCCTGAATATGGAGTCAGCTTTTGTCATGYCTGAAAACATAGCCCAGGCCAGAGCCCTTGGTTAGCACCAGCTCTGGCACCAGCCAGGCACACTCCTGACAGTGKGTTCTCTTTGCCATGGATCTGGTTTTTGTGTGTATTTTTTTCAAAAGTGTAATGAGAGCTGATGCAGAGAGAGGCTCTGCACTAAACGAGCATGGGGTGGCCTGTGGTCCCTTAGCAAACTCCTGTCTGCTGAGGGAACTGGCACTGCCCAGCCCGGGTCTTGTGCCTTCCCCAGCACTGCTGGGGCCTCTCGGTTAAGGTGGGGAGAAAAGCTTTTGTGTAATGGCAAATGTCACCCTGTGGAGCTGCTGGATGACATTTGATTTCAGGATGATGTGGAAAACAACCAAGCTGGATGGTTTGAATCCTGTGGTTATTGTTGGGGTCATCAGCTCGTTCCCTGCACTGGTGTGTTTAGCACGGCCTTACTCTGCGCTCCTTCAATGCCCACACACTGGAGCAAGGCACAGCGTGTCCATAACTCATTTGCTTTTTGGACTTAACTGCATTTTAGATTTATAATTCCTTTATGACAGGAGGCAGCATTGATTTCCTTACTGGCAGAAATGAACACTCAACCTGAGAAATGCCAACAGCCATGAAGATGGAGCCTGGTGTTTTCAGCCACCCACTTTGCCAGTGGTAGCGCCTGCTTTCTTCATGTCACTAAACACATCCTAGATGTAGATTCTGGAGTTGCATTCACTTGCAGTGATTCAGTGGTTTAGTAATTTAAAGACCATCAGATGCTGTGATGAGAATGAAGCACAGGGCAATGCCTTCCCTTTGTTCCCCTGTTCCGCAAAACTTGCTCAGGTTTTAAAAAAAATAAAAGCCACCAAAATAGCAGACTTTTGCCATGTCAAAGCCAGGATATTTTTTTGTTTTCAAATAAAACTTTTGTCTTGTGCAAATGAAGCATTATACTTTCTTTTTGTATTTGTAAATCTGTGGGGAAGCATTAAACAGTCATCTCTGTTATGAAGGGGCAAGTTGTTGCTAGAGGGAAGGGGCTCACCTTCCTCATGTTTCATTGTAGTGTTTGGTGTATATATTTGCACACTAAACTGTATCTTTTTTTTTCTAATAAATTAATATAAAAGGTAGCTGTGTTCTTTAAATATTTTGGTAAGTGAATGTGCTCGTGGGGTAAGCTTTGACATTTTGAATGCTTTTTCCATTTTTTAAATCTCTTACTAGGCAGTGACTTGTTAATGTAAAACATTTGGATGCAAATGCAAACAAATGTCATACTCCTGTGTATCAGGGAGATTATTTTCAGAATAAGGAGGAGCTATGAAATTGTGACTTGGACTCATGTCTGTGTTCTSCTGCGACAGGGCGAGCTGCAGCCCCCCAGTCCCAGCCCCAGCTCCTGACCATATCCTGAGGGGCAGGAAGGGGTCTCAACTCCTGACCAACCATGTAGACCTCAAACACAAATTTATTCAGCACATGCTCTGGGCTTGCATACAAAGGCTAGTTGTTATTTAACCTGGTCCTTTAATTGCTCTGCTGAGGAGTGTAGTTGCTGTTACTATAATTCCCACATGCAGCAAGCCAGGGACATGGGATSCTTCCAATGTGCACATCTCGGGATTTGGAAGATGAAATGAGGCAATCCAAGGGAGCAGAGCTGAGCAAGCCTTGCTGCTAACAAGCCAGGTAGTTTGGAAAGAATTTATTTACTGCTTCAGGCTAGTGCGACTTTTGGATCTACATGCTTTGTAATCCTGGCTGGAGACTCACCGTGGTGAGTCGAGGGGTTGTAGTGCTCAGAGAGCCCCTGACGGAAACGGACACACAGCTCAAGACACACTGACACGTGTGGCTTAGATAAGCCTTTGCCTGCAGGCTTGATAGAARGGAACTGTGTGACATTGTGTGTTCRCTCTTCAAGGGAGRGCAGGTCAGACAAATAAAAGGTCAGATAAAGTCTGGCTGCCGGGTCACAGCTGTTGGTGTCCTCTGCCCAGTAGAGATGGGAGCAGCCCTTTCATCAGGGAACAATTCCCAGAAAAGAGACCTCCCTCTGTCGCACCAAATTGCAGAGAGAAACAACAGTGTCAAAGCCACCATCACCCTGCCACCATGGAATGAGCCAGGAGCTCTCAGACTTCTCACACCTCTGTGCAAAGTACTTTAGTGATTGGATAATAATAATAATAATAATAATAATAATAATAATAATAATAATAATAATAATAGTAATAATAATAGTAGTAGTAGTAGTAGTAGTAGTAGTAGTAGTAGTAGTAGTAGTAAAAAACCAAACAAGCGATAGCAAAATGTGTGGATATGTAAGCACTTATCTCTATAGAGGTTGGCCCCTCCAGTTACATCTGCAGTTTAAACCACATCAAATACTTCTCTGCAGCAAAAAGCCACAGAGCTGCCAGCCAGGTTACCTCCATAGGGCATGAAGCACACACCCCTCCAAGAAGGCAGTAACTCTTATCAYAGAATCATAGAATAAAGCTTGAGTTGGAAGAGACCCACCACAAACATTGAAGTCCAGTTCCTGGCYCTGTACAAGAATCACATCATGTGCCTGAGAGCATTGTCCAAACACTTGTTGAGCTGTGGCAGGCTGAGARCTGTGACCACTTCCCTGGGGAGCCTGTTCCAGTGCTCACCCTCTGGGTGAAGAAYATTTTTCTGMTATCCAGCCTTTTGGCCCAGTGCCKTTTGCCTYTTCAACTCYTTTGGTTAAGACTGGTCTTTTTCAGCTGGAGATGATCAATTGAGCAGTTTTACAATCAGGTATTCCTTCACAGTCCTTGGACTCTGGATAAACTTAAGGACACAGGTCTTGGGCCTCAGTGGTGATATCTCATTTCTCTCCAGGAGATCTCCAAGAGTTTTGCAAAGGAGCCATACTTTATTTCTGATTTTTCATGTGGACTTTTTGGGACAGTGACTCCCCCCAGGCCAGTGGTAGTAGCAGAGRCAACACTGAATTTGTCCTGCACTTTGGCCACCAACTTATGCAGGCTGCACGCTGTGTTTTGACAGSTCTTAAGATCTGCATTTCCTCATCAAACAGCATCTAAAGCTTCTCTTCCAGTTGTTTAGGGCAGGGAGTGCAAAGGCACTGGGCTCTCAGGTTATACATATTTATGGCAGCACACTGGGAGCCAGCAGTGCCACATCCAGCGCAAACAAAGGCTGTTCTGGCAGAGGCTCAGCCCCTTCCCACCTGGGGAGCTGATCCCAGGCCCTGTTGTAATGCAGGAGTGAGCAGGGAGCAGCCCAACCTTTCATTCACTGTCCTGTTTCCTTCTACTTTGATTTTCCTTTCACATCCSATTTTAGCATAAGCTCATTGTTATACAGCCCCAACATGCTGCTCTGACAGCTTTGGGATCTTGGCATTGGCATATCCATCACTGTGTAAGAGCCTGAAAAGCCTTTGCTCTCTGCTGGGCTCTCACTGAGGGCTTTAAAGCTTCGAGAAATTTGAGGGGGTGTTTTCATTGCTTGTGTCTGTGGTGACTGTTGCAGTCCAGTTTGCTCCTTCATTCAAAAATGCTTCATTCTTTGTCCAGGAGCTCAGCTCCCTGGAATTGCCTCTGACTCTGCTGTTATCTTCAGATGGCTGGGTTTGCTGGTGCTGCTGTCATTTCCAGCATCCTTCCCCACATGAGCAGCACAGAGCAGTGGGGGAGACCTGCTCTGTATTTCTCCCCTGAAGGGAAAATCCACAGATCCCTCCCACAAAGCATCCATTCTGCACCTGCTCAGGGAGAATATCGCTCTGCCAGCACCTTGGTTTTCTCTGGGAAGGCACAGAGTGTTTTGGAGAGCTACACAACAATGGAAAGGKCAAGACATCAAATAGAGGCAACACTGGCGGGTGTCTGCAAGCCCTTGAGGGGGTGCCAGGAGGCAAACACAGCTTTTTCCTTTAGATTTCCAGATCAAAGTTTGGGACAAGCTCTAAGTCCAACCTTTTATACAGCCTGAAAGAGAAAATTCCTCTACAGAAAGGCATGGAGGACTGAGCAGTACAGGGATTTGTAAAATCTGTGAGGTGCCCCTAACTCGGAGACAGCAGGCAGGCTGTTTACAGTTCAAAATGAGAGATGTCTTTTTAAAAGTGTTTTTAAAATTAAAAAAAAAAAAACCAGAAGATTCATCATTTCTTTGGCTTAACTTCCTCCACAGTTAGTCAGAAATCATCAGGAAATGGCACTGAAGGAAATCCGTGCTGTTCTGCCCGGTCAGCACAAGGAATGTGCTCACACAGAGGATGCTGAGGGGGGGCTCTGCCTCCTCCCAGGCAGAGCTGAGCAACGCACCAGAGACAGCTCAAGGGTGAACTTGCATGATATGTAAAGACACAATGACAGRGAGGCAAAATAAAGATGGATTTCCATAATCAGCACACCCCAAATCTGACTTTTGCACCAAATGAAAATTTGAAATGACTCCAGAAATTTTAGTAATTCTTTTTTTTATGTTTATATTTAAAAGAAAAAAAAAAAGCACAAAAAAGCACACTTCACCATCCATGCACCTCTTCAGACTTTTCTCTAAACTGCTCTGTTAAACAATACACAAGGCTCAATGAACAGATTAATTTCTTCTGCAGACCTGCCCTTTGGTGTCACAGAGAGCAGAGCCTGACCCATGCTGGCAGGTCCCCAGRCTGCTCCAAAACAGAGAAGAAAATACACTCTACAGAGAGACAATCAGGTGCATCCCAGCCTGTATCCAAAGGCTACACTGAAAGAGAAAACAGCTCTGAATTGCATCTTATGTTTATCAGGGTTATTTTTGCTATGGATGCTTTTGATCTGCTTTCCATGGAAGCAGCAGGTTCAAGGAGCTCTGTGGCAGGAGGAAACCCCCGAGGTCCTTCTGCCAGGGAAAGGCTCAGCGTGGAGCCCATGCCTGGCTGTGGGGATGGCTCTTTGTGCCCACTGGCTCCAGCWTGGGGACACTGGCTTTGCTTGACAGATCCATAAACCTTTGTTTTTGTGCAGAAGCCCTGTGCGAGCTCCTTTTGCTGTGTGGATCRAGAGGAAAGCACACCCAGCTCCTTGCACCCTGGGGAAAAGTCTGTCTTGTAGCTGGGGAAGGGAAACCTGCAGCCTCAGGAAGAGGCAGGAAAAATCATATTCCATCAGAAAATTCACCTAAAAGTGCTGTATCTTAGCAGCTGATGGGATGTGCTTTCTCAATAACCTTTTAACTCTGAATGGTCAGAAAACACTTAAAAATCATATTTCTGTGATAACCCTGACACTTGCACTGCAGCCAAGCAGARCCCTTTGCCTGGAAAACGTTGACGCAAAGGCTTCCTGGTGCTGCAGAGCAGCCGTCAGTGTGAGATGGGATCAGTAACTCCAGCCCAGGGTTGAGCAACCTGTTTGTCACATTGTGATCTGGCCACTTCCCGGGGAGGTGCTGGCGTCCCCTCCCCACCAACCCTCCCAGTACAAAGGGCCAAGGGCAGGCCAGGCAGGRCAAACCCAGCGGGGAAAGCTGCGAGGCACAGGGCAGGACAGTGCTGAGCAAACCCTGCCCTGCTGTGCCTGATGCCAACCTGCTGCTTCCATTGGGAAATTACAGCCCAAGAGCCTCCAGTGCATCCAATCCTGCTTTGGTGGGAGTTGGCAGCAGCTTTAGGGTGGACACAAGGCRTCCAAAGATGTCTGTGGATCAGTGGGTGGGAGCTCATAGGAACACAACTTCCACATCCCAAAACATCACCTTTTGTTTTGGCTTGGAAGGCATGGCAGTACCTGTCCTTCACAAAATCTGGAGATAATCCTTTTATCTGCTGTTCACATCATGCATAACCTGGCAGCCATCACCCCAAACAGGAGAAAAAAAAGAAACTGCTTTGGTGAGRAAAGGCACTTGGTGCTGGCAAAGGCTTTCAGCTGTCATGGGATCTACTTTGTGCTGTGATTGCTTTTTTYAATACCAGCCATGACGATGAGCTCCCCCACTTTCTGCTTAAACAATAGCCACCAGTGGTGGTTGTGGTGGTTTTGGACTCTGGGAAGACAGATAATGTCAACAGCTAAGGGCCATCAGTCTTGCTCAACAGCTGAGGSCTGGCTGRRCATGTGCCAACCAAAACACGGCTGGAATGTAAATATGACCATAAGTCAGTCATCTTACTCCATAAATAGTAGGCAGCCCAGGCCTGTTGAGCTCTCCTGCATCACTGCAGGCTGCAGGACAAGAGCTGCCCTTGAGGAGGGACACCTCTCAAGGTTACTCCTGGGGGCTGAGAGAATCCTTGTCRCATACTGAACTGGGAATAAGCGYGCTGAAACTTTGAAATCTCAGCTAAGTCATACAAAGAATTGGTTGGGCACTTCAGACATAAACCATTGACCAAGTCTGGGTCTGTRTGTGGACACAGCTGCACAGACACCCCTGAGAAAGGAGTTTAGAATGCAAGGGGGTCCTTCTTGAACCTTGTGTCCCAACAGGGGGATCTCCCTGACGTTTCTGGCTGACCTGTCCTCTCTGCTCAGGCATACCTTGCCATATTGCTACTACTCTCTAACAGGGGAAGTGTGTGGCCCTCACTCCATCSGTGACACAAACCTCAGGGAGCATCACAAAGCAAAGCCAGAGGGCAGAGAGAGCCACTGGACCTCTTTTGGCCAGTATCCCTCCCTTGTCCTTGCAGCCAAGACCTGGGGGWGCTGGTAACCCCAAAACCAGCCTCTGCTGCTGTCAGGGCAGCGGAGAGGAGCAGCTTCCACTGCCACCTTAAATGCCAGTCTTCAATCTTCACTTGTGAAACCTCTCGGGGGGAAGTGGTTGATCTCAAGCTGTTGTTTGGAGTCCTTCCCTTTCTATTTTCATGGAAGTCTCCAAATAGATGTTACGCCTCACTGCTGAAGACGGCATTTCTTAGGAAAATAAACAAAATACTGTTGCCACAGACCAGACTTTGTCGATGGTGGTACTGAGGTGGATGAAGTTGTGCTGTTTTCCTCTTGCTCTCTGCACACCCACGCGTGCCCACGGCAGAGGGAAATGGGTCCAGCAGAAACTCGTGGAGCAAAGGCAAGGGGAAATTCAGGAYTCAGGCTCACAAGTTAAAGCAATCCACTTGGATGTTTTTCATAAAAGAGTATTTTTCATCAACTGCTTGATAATGAAATCAGCTGCCATGCCGTTTTGGCTGATGTTAAGTTGACAGTAGAATCACTGCCGTTCCCAGCCCCACAGTGTCCACTGCCAAGGTCCCTGATGTCCAGTCTGCTTCTACCAAGGCTGAGCAGCCTGACTGTTGGATTTATCAAAGCCAGAATTTCTGGTATGGGTCAYTGTTTGTGACACCAAGTTAGACAGACAGCAGAGAGCTCAAGGACAGCCGTCAGGCAGGGCTCACCTCCTCCTCCCCATGCCTCATGCTGTCAGACACCTTCCTCACATGCTTGTTCTTCACTTCACAACCCATCTAAAGACTCCCAGCCCTGAGGGACTGCCAGTGAAATAGTATGTGCTGGAATTGAAAAACAAACAGACCTCTATCTGCAGAAAAGATTTGTATCTCTGTAATGTGTATATATATATATTTATAGCTTGAGGACACATGTATGTGCATGTTCTGGAGAAGCAGAAGGCATCTGTCTGTCACACTGTGACACAGAGGCAGGTGGGGGCTGGCCTGGAGCTGCACTGTTCCTGSAGGAAGACCAGAGATTCCATTTCTGTGTCTGCCTGGCTGCCCAGAGCCTGCTCTGCCGTGCCTGTGCCCACCCCAGCAGCTCGCTGTGCTGGCTGAGCTGGCATGCTGGGAAAGGAGAGGAAAATGCCTTTTTCCCTGACACCTCCTCCCGTGCAGGGCTACCCCAGGGCAAATCCAACCATAACCAGCAGTTTGTGCTGTGACCAGGATGCTCCTAAACACCAGCCATGGTGACTTCAGCTTTCAACAGCATAGGGAGGGATAGAAAACCACCATTTTGATATTTTTATTGCTATTGGAAATGTCCTCTTCCATGCTCTCAGTATCTAGTGGGTCTGAGCCCATGTTGTGGCTCCCGGTGTCAGGATTTTAGGGTGAGTTATGACACACAAGGCAGTGCAGCCACCTGTAACAGTTTTGCTCTGGTTCCTTGATCAGGTCAGTACAGCCAGGCTCACCTGTACTGCTCACATGCTGCCTGTGGGATTCAYTGCAGTACTGGCCATCARTTTTGGTTTGCCAGAAGTSGGYACCATCAYCCTGGTCACTGCTGCAGCWCTGGGGTGACACTGGTGACACTGGTGACACCAGCCCTTGTCTCCTCACCGCCCGCAGTGTCACTGCTGCTGTCACAGCGTTCTGGCACACAGCAAGGCAGAGGTGGGAGCCCTGCAGCAGCTGGAAATGTCTCGGTACAAACATCTGCCCTGCAGGGTCTCGGGCTCGTTGTCCCAGGGAGATAAGCAGCGCTATCTGGCACTGGGCTGCTCTGAGCTCGGGTGTGCCAGCCACAGCGTGGCAACCTGCCAGCACTTTGAGGTGGAAGGGTCCCGACCTGCTCCCCAGATGTCCACTCCATGGCAGTTYGGCATGCAGGAAGCTTTGCAGTCGCTGTTTTTGTTATTTTTGCCATGTTYTACAYTCTGAAGCAGSMRRMYKKYCSKKKTWAWKSYYSSRMMMYKKKGSMAARGSMMTYSYRSMRKMYYYKGGKSGKTYCCMGGSCMMCCCMWGGRRGGKKGRRSYYCYKGGSCTSGACACAGAGATCTCCATTGCCCGGGGAGCAGAGAGCCTGGCACAGTTCATTGCCCTGCACTTTGAACCCACAACTTCCCGGCGTGAGTGGCACCCTGTGAAGGATGGCCTGGCTGATGGTGTGTGCAATAAACCCTCTCTGGCTGCCCAAGAGCCTCTGCAGCTTTCCAGCAGCCCCATGCCCTTCTCAGCTGCYGCCTGGAGAAGAAAGGGATGCCACTTCCTCCATCAGTTCAGCTCACAGGTGGCCCTGCTGTGGCCATGCTGACATTAACAGCTCTCCAGTAGGGTTTTGCTGCTCTTCCATGCAGGGACAGTGTGGCTTTCCTGGGGATGAAAGAAGGGGCACAAGGAACCACCATCACCTGCTCTGCATCTTCTGCTGGGTGTAGGGACACCTGCAGGAAAATACTTTTTATTTTTTTTTCTTTGCAGAGTGCAGTGCCTATGACTGCATTGCCTTTACCACCAACCCCAGCCCTGTGTGAGGAATGGAAGCCTCAYCCATCACTAAGATGATGTGTGTACTTGCATACTGAACCCCACACTTGCATTCAGCAGAGAAAAAAGCTGTCAGAAGTGGGGATTCATTAGGGGTTGCCAGTACTCCACTTCCATTTTTGTCTGCTCAACCTTAGCACTTCAAAAAACAATAGGAACCAAAGCAACTGATGCAAAGGCCAGGCCATAGCTGAGAAAGTGATAACAACAGGGACAGCTAATAAACACTGCCATTTGAGCTGATCACAAAGGAAGRTGAAATGAACCCACGCTCGCTGAGAGCAGAGCGTGTGCACAGGCTYGTGCTGTTAGCATGTCTGTGTTCCACACTTTGGAAATGTGCATGAAAATTGGCCTCGGGGCTTTCWGCAGCAGCCAGAGCATCCTCGTGCCAGCTGCTTATGGAGCACAGGGCACTGTCTTGTGCCCAGTATTCTTGTGCCCACAGATGTTACCACCTTTAACATTTTTTCTCTCCTAGGCAATGAGGTGGATAGCAAAACGTCACCTCTCTAGCAATGCTACTTAATGGAAAGAGCTATTTGACAGCTGGCACTTGGTCCACCCATCTGGGATGATGATGGCTTCTATGAAAAGGGAGGAGCACAGAAAGGAACATGGCGCTGTCTGCTTGGCTGACTTTCTAAAAATACCCTGCTCAGCTCTCTCATCTGCACAGTCAGCACAGCAGCTTCTCCTGACCCAGCCAGGGTGATGGGATCTGATTTTCAGCAAGTTTTCCTGTGAGATCACACTCCATCCATCCCCTCTCCAGTAATTCTTGAGCCCACTGCCCACCTTATTCTCAAAGAAGAGAATGTCTTTATAAAGGTCTTGCAAATTTTGTGAGAGCAGGTAATCAGGCTGAAGGGGGAAAAAAGGAGCATGAGAATGAATTAAACCCTGGGAAAAAAAACTTGACTGGGAGTTGGTGGCTATTAGACACCAGAAAATCCACTCTTTACTCAAGGTTTCTCTCTCATGTGGATTCATTGGTGTTTAATAAACCGTGTACTTCCATTTGAGCTTTTCCTGTGGTTAGAACATTYGCAATGTGTGGCTTCTCTGATGTCTTTTAAGCAGCAAAGTTGTGCCGCAGCCTCAGAGAACTCAGTCTGTCAGTCCCCAGGCATAAACCCCATAGAAAATTACCTATTAGTTTGTTTATTAGTTCTGTGGCACATGGGGCTGCTTGYTAGATGCAGTATTTTCCACAAAAACAAGCAAAAGGACAAGCAGGAGAGGCAGTTTGTGTGCAGTGGGAGTCACCCCATCTGACAGCACCTGCTGCAACACCAGCTCAGGCTCCTTCTTCCACTGTGACCAGCCCCTCATCTGTCTCCAGAAGTTCTCAGTTACCTCTCTGAACACCCCAGTTTTGGTTAAATTCTTAGTGCTTGCGCTGAATGCTAAATTCAAGTATCCTGATTTGGTTTATTTTAGTTTGTATTAAAAAAAATAGTCCTGTATTAAAAAGAAAATCCATCTCTTGGACAATTTTGAAACCACTGTGTTTCAATGGCATTGACTTGGYGCTCATTCCATCAGCAAGGTATTGCAAATAAAAATTGCAGCTTCAAAACACTTGTAACTCTGCTGTTTGCACCTGATTCTATTTTTCCCTTTCAGGATCAGCCTTTCAGAGGCTTGTGAGCACTTAGTAACAGTGTTAGATGTGCTAGATGCCTTKATGGCATCTCACAATGTGCCTAAGCTCATTTGTCCAAGCCTTTTTCTGGTTTGTTTGGGRTTTTTTGGCAAGTCTAGATAAAAGGTATGTACTGGCTTGCCCTTGTCTTCCATTTCACTGACACACTCAAGGAATCCAAATGGAAAATTTTCCTTTATCAGCATCTGCAGCTTTGCCCGTATTTATTCCTACTTAGCCAAATGTCTCATTTTTATTGTCATTTTTTGTTCCCATTTATTTATTTGGTATGAAACTAATATCCAGTGGGCTTTAATTTCCAGGAGTGCTTTAAACTGACTTTAATACAAGATTGGTTTCCATTGGCAGTGTTATRTTTTTCTGGAGGTTATGCTGCGAGCTCCTTCCTCTGTTGCCATGGTACAGCCCCATCAGCCCTCCCCCACTCTCCCCAAATCCTTTTTCCCCAAGCCAGGTGTGCCCCTTTTCCTTGGCAGGGACRGAAACATTGTGAATCTGCTTTGGTCCTGCTTTTCAAAACCCTTCTCATAAACCTACTCAGGAAGTAACAGACCAAASCAGGACTGGTTGGAGTAATTATATTACACCAATTACATCATATTGTAATATTTMTTTTGTTTTGCCTTTAAAAAACACATTGAATCATCATGTTAAAGGGAAAGGGGACTTCCATGAACTTTGCTCAGAAGAAGGAACCAGAACAGCTTCCTTCACCAAACAGCAGCTCTGTCTCAGGGAAGTACTTCAGAAAAAATACAAAAACCTTCTTAAATATGTTGTTATTGACAGCCATACACCTGCAAGGAACACGAAGAGCCTAAGGGCAGGAACAGCAGCCAGCTGCTGCACAGGGAGCCACAGGAGGTCTGCCTTTCTGCCTCCCAGCACTGTTTGCAACTYCGGCATAACTCCAGATTAGTTTTTCCTTCCCCTTCTTTCTTTTCCTCTTTCTTTTCTCTCTTCTCTATACAAAGTCAGCAATTTAAAAGTTCAAACTCCACCAGCAGTCACGTTTGAGAGGCAGAAGTTGGAGATGGCTGAGAAGAGGAGGGACAACTCCCAGGGCCAAGTCCTGCCGCAGGTCACTGCTCCTTGGCAGGGACAGAGGAAGCGTGACCTTCCCTCATGTGACTGGAGAGGGGAAAACCCGCCTGTGGCTTTTAGCAATCCTACACTGCTGAGCATAATTTTCATGTTTGCAGGGTGCTTGAAAAAGGGGCTTAAAGGCCCCAGGGATTGTRCACAATTTTTGCATTTTGTGGGCTCCAAAAATGGCCCTGAGGCAAAGTCAGGATCTCTTGAGGTGAGGTCCTGGAGGAAGGGGCTCATGATCTGATCTGATCTTCTTGCATTTTGCAGTTATGCAAGGTTTGAATGAGCCCTGCCATAGAGTCCCAGTTGTGGAGCTCCATTTCTTATCAATATTTTACAACTCAGACAGAGGRAAACAAAGATCTTTAAAGGGAATGACAGAATATGGTGCCCATAAATCCAAACTGGACAAGAGTGTGTGGAGATTTTTCCAGTTATGTCTCTGTTCAGGTGAGAATTAGTCAACTAACATTGAAACTCATTCTGGTATCCGGCTTTTTAGATGATGCTGATGTCTTGTTTCTCTCCCAGAAACTTTCTCATCCAATTTCAACCACACCTGACACTGGTAAGGATCCCCAAGGCACTCTGCTTTGGTAAAACTCATGGATAAAAGGGAGCCAAGAAGAAAGAACTCTCAGTGCCCCGGCATGGAGAAAGGCTGGGGCAAGGATTCACTCGTTTGTGACTGGAGTGCTGGGTCAGGAAATCAGCCTCAAACCCCCATCTCAGCCACCAGGAACCTCATCTCTGCTGCTGCCATGGTTTGTTCCCTTCTCTTGCAGGCAGTGTGGAGATGAGGTGTTTCTCAGACACTTCAGTAGCTGAACTGTGAGAGAAGCAGTCTTGTTTACAGCTCACTCTTCCATGCAGATGTCTTACTGGCCACCAGGAAAWACGCTAATGACAACAGTTTAACTCTCCTGGGTTTAAACTGGGATTGAACAAGCCTGAATAAATTTAGTTTTATAATTTTAGATCACAATCACAGTATTAAAAAAAAATAATTTAGTAGTGATTTTTATCTCAACTCTATCAGCAAAACAACAGCCTCCAGTAAGGTAGGTTGTGCTATATTTTGGATTCAGTGCTACTGAGCAGATGGTATTTATTGACAAACCTGCTGCTAAACTGTTTGCATTCCCGGGGCTGTAGGTACAGTCAGCCTGCAGCATATTCACTACTCATTACTAAAATACTCATTTCCCTGGAAAACCATCTGTGTCGCTCAGTCATGGCAGAAGCCCAGAAACATCCATTCCCCCCAGAGCCACTGTCCCCAGTGCTATTTATATGCATCTAAGCCTGGACCACATTTCCTGCCTGAAGCCCTCATTGCCTGCCCATACAGTAAACAGAGGGCAGTAAAATGAGTGAGAGGTAAATTGTACCTATAATTTCCAGTTTTYACCTTTACAAATATGAACTAAAGCATAGGTGGAGGAGAATGGAAAAGAGCAAAGCTGTTGCATTAGCCAGGGCAGAATGCCTGAAGGGTAGTTTCTTCCCCAAAGTAACAAGGCACAGGACAAGATGAAATAGCCTCAAGTTTGTGCCAGGRGATGTTTAGATTGGATATTAGGAAAAATTTCTTCACCGGAAGGGTTGTCAAGCCCAGGAACAGTCTGCCCAGGGCAGTGGTGGAGGCACCATTCCTGGAGATATTTAACAACTGTGTAGATGCAGCACTTGGTGACTTGGTTTAGTGGTGGGTTTGGCAGTGCTGGGTTAATGGCTGGACTTAATGATCTTAAAGGTCTTTTTCAACCTAAATGATTCTGTGATTCTACCTGCAGCCATACACAGGATGCACAGGACAGCCCAAACCCAGAGCAAGTCAATACACTGACTGGAAAGGAACATTTGAACTCATATTTGGGCCTGACCAGCACAAAGACAGAGCCGTGGCAATGGGAAACACTCAATTCAGGCACTTTTATGTGGAATTTWGGCATTTTGAAACAGAACTAAATTAGTGAGTCCCTGCTGGGGAGGAGGTAGCACAGAATAGCTGCTGTGCTTCAGCTCACACCCTTCTTTATTGCAAAAGAGCTTCCCTGTTTAGACAGGCCCTAAGAGATGTAGACATTTGTAATGTGTATTTAATCTTTCCATCTCTTCTTTTCTTACTGTTTTGATGTTCCCTCAGGCTTTGAAGATTCAAGATCATTTTTTTYCCAGAAACTACAAGTCTTAAAACAAAAATAAGGCAGTTGGAAATTGCCTGCTGCCAGTYCGATTAAAGAGGTTGTAGCTTTTTCCAGCACAGGAAATGTTCAATATTTTAATATCAGTGACCATGTATTAATGCATTTATGCCCTTCGGTCTATAGAAATCYTTCATTCACAACATTACACACCCCAATTCATAGGACCAGTAGTATTAGYTCAGTGTTATTGTGCTTCACAGCGGTATCAAAAGATACATCTCTGCTGCTGACCCTGCTCGCCTTTGTTGTTCTCTTTACACTTTATTGGGTCAGGCTGGAATGGAGTTAATCTTCCCCAAAGCAGCCCTCATAGGGCTGTGCTGTGTRCTGCTGTTCCATTTTAGTTTTTCCCCAACCCTACAGCTGAGGAGGSGGAGTGATTCAGCGACTTGGGGGGCATCTGGTGTCCCACCAGTGTAAKCCACCACAGCCCTTTTTGGTGCCCAACATGGGCCCAAGACAAGGGCAGTTTTGTACAAAGCATACTTGTTCCCTCTGGTCATCTCACATTCCTCAACAAGGAATATGCTGAAGCACTTAATAACACCCTTTATATCATACAAATATTATGAAGAGACAAATTTTTATGTACTAGTGAAAGATGTAGTATTGTGAATGCAAATGTTTCCTGCCTTATTGCTTTTATACGTGTACTGCACTAGCAGACAGTTGGTGTGCGGCAGTCTACCCACRTATTTACGGAGTATTTCACTTTAGGGATAATGTAAGCAATAGAGCTTTAATCAGCACYCTAAAATACGAGTTGATTGTCAGAAGCTGCTAGATTTTTGTTTATAACACTCGTATTCAACTGCCTCCTTTTTACTCTCCTTACTTTTTGTATTTTTACTTCAAAGTAAAAATAACTATTGCTGTGCTCTATCTTCTATTTGTATGAGCGTTCACACTTATATTAGTGTACTGTAAATGAGAAGTTACAAAAATACACCTCCCTGGAATGGCCTGGGAAGAGTGTTCTGACTGAGTAGTAGTGAGGCTGCGTTTTTTTTGTCACAGTATCAGGTCGGGCTGGGATGGAGTTAGTTTTCCTCACACAGTCCTCACAGGGTTGTGCTGAGTATCAGGAGTTGGAAAGTTGTTGAGAACCCACCAGTGGTTTGGCTTCAGCTGAGCAGTGCTCCACAGCATCCAAGCTGCAGGTGAGTCCCTTCTCCCAAGCAACAAGSGATAGGACAAGAGGAATTAGTCTCCAGTTGTGCCAGGGGAGGTTTAGATTGGATWTTAGRAAAGATTTCTTCRCCCAAAGGGCTGTCAAGCCCAGGAACAGGCTCTGCGGGGCAGTGATGGAGTCACCAACCCTGGAGGGATTTAAAMGATGTRTAGGKGTGGCACCACTTGGGGACATGGTTTAGTGGTGGGCTTGGCAGTGCCGGACGAGCTCCGAGGTTTTTGACTGATTTCAAGGGTCTGTGGAAATGATTCCACGATCCCTTGAAATCGGCTCAGCACGGAAGGTTGGGCTCTTTTATTCGGACGTCGCTACTGAAAGTCTGCAAGACAAAAGAAAACCCACCACCCCAAAAACTAGTGTAACCAGATCTCGCAGAAGGTGTCCCTGCCCCTGGMGGGTAGGTGGAACCAGGCTAAGGTCCCTTCCAGCACAAACTGTTGTGATCGGTGATAAAAATCTGCTCTCGATGATTCCYCTCGTCCACCCCGCGACAGCACGGCCCCCGCTCCTCCCAACCCAAACTCGCCGTGAAGACTCGGCAGGTTTTATTTTTAATTCACACCCACCCACGGAACAAAGAGCCGGCGGGCAATTCCCTGAAAGGAGGCTGTAGCCAGGTGGGGAGTGGCCTCTTCTCCCAGGCAGATAGCGACAGAACGAGAGATCGTAGTCTCGAGCTGCACCAGGGGAGGTGTAGGGTGGAATTAGGAGGAATTTCTCCACAGAAAGGGTGACTCGACATTGGAATGGGCTGCCCAGGGGAGTGGTGGAGTCACCGAGCCTGGAGGTGTTTAAGAAAGAACTCGGTGCCATGGTGTGGTTGACACGGTGGTGTTCGGTCACRGGCTGGGATCAATGATCGCAGAGGTCTGTCCCAACCGAGCCGCTCCTGTGATTCCGGGTGCCGGGGCGGCGGCTCACGGAGCGCTGCGGGGTGCGGCCCCACCGCCCCGGACACCTGAGGATCGGCACCGGGGGCGGCCGGGGCTCCTGCCCTGCCCCGCTACTGCTCCCGCTCCGGCCCCGTTCTGATCCCGATCCCACTGCTGGCCCCGTTCTGATCCCGATCCCACTGCTGGCCCCGTTCTGATCCCGATCCCAGCCCCGTTCCGCTCCCGGCCCCGGCCCCGTTCTGATCCCGATCCCACTGCCGGCCCCGTTCTGATCCCGCTCCCACTGCCGGCCCCGTTCTGATCCCGCTCCCAGCCCCGTTCTGATCCCGATCCCGCTCCCGGCCCCGCTCTGATCCTGGCCCTGTTCCGATCCCGATCCCGCTCCCGGCCCCGCTCTGATCCTGGCCCTGTTCCGATCCCGCTCCCGGCCCCACTCTGATCCTGGCCCCGCTCCGATCCCGATCCCGCTCCCGGCCCCGTTCCGTTCCCTCTCCCGGCCCCGTTCCGATCCCGATCCCGCTCCCGGCCCCGCTCCAGTCGGCCCCGGCCCCGCTCGGCAGCGGCGGGGCGGGAGCGGGGCGGGCGCGCGGTCACCTGACGCCGCGGCCGCCGCCATTTTGTCTGTGAGCGTAAATGTGAAAGGGAAAGCCGGGGCGCACCCGCGGGCGGAGGCGGCAGCGCCGAGCGGCGCCGGGAGCCGAGCGATCACCGCCGGCGCTCCGCGGAGCAGCGGGAAGAGCCCCCGCGGCGGCGGCCGAGAGGAGCCGCTGAGGCGGAGCCCGGCGAGCGCTCCCGCCGGAGGGAGCCGCCGGCGCCCTTCCCCCGGGAGGCTGCGCTCGCCCCCGGCCGCGGGGGAGCCGCCGCCCCGGCCTTGCGGGGGGATCGCGGCGGAGCCGCCGCCAGGGCCGCGGCGATGATGTCGGGGCAGTCGATCACCGACCGCATCACGGCGGCGCAGCACAGTGTGACCGGCTCGGCCGTCGCCAAGGCTGTGTGCAAGGCGACGACCCACGAGGTGATGGGCCCCAAGAAGAAGCACCTGGACTGTGAGTAGGACCGGCGGCGGGGCCGGGTGGGCCCGGGCTGGGAGTTTGGAGCCCGGGGCAGCAGGGGTGGCCTCGCTGCCCTCCAGCCTCGGGCGGGGGACAGGAGACAGCCGGCGGCTTGCACCTGGAGGGGGGTGTCRTGTAAGTCTGGGTGGACTTCACTGCCGTGGTCTCCAGAACTTATTTTCCACGTGGAGGGAGCGAGGTTTGTAACGCGCTGTCGCGCCCGGGGAGCAGAAATATTCCAACCTCATGAGCTGTTCCCRGTGAGAGCTGCTTAGCTTGTGTGCTCTAGATACATTGGTGGTTATTAATCCGGCACCGGAGGAAAAGGTGGGTTTACTGTTACAGGCCAGAATTTAATTTTTAAGCACTGTTTCGTCCTTCCATTCATCCCGTGGATTACAGCCGTTTGAATATTTCGAACATTTCCCCAAATATCAAAGTTTCTGTTCTTACGGATCATGAAACGAGGTAAAAGATTAGAAGCGAGGTAAAGGGAAGGGCGTAGGTGGACCAGTGCGTTTCTTCTGGATGAGTGTATGTTGCCGCTAATACATTTAAACTTAGCATGTTAAAACACCTTTCTGTATACCAAAATATGTAGAGTTACCCTTGAAATCCACGGAAGTATCAGTGGTGTTGCTTGGCTTTAGGCGTTAGTAACCGGGTAGCAATTGGMGTTCCTGTCTGCTCAAAAGTGCACAAATCGTGCACACCTTTGTAGCACAACCGCTCCCCAGCTCGGAGAAGCGAAATAAGTGCGTGTGTATGCATGTGTGTTTCCATTAAGGAGAGGAGAAAAAGGCTTGAAGCCTTTTGTTGGTTTCTTGACAGACGTKCTGGTAGTTTAGGATTCGTGCAAGTTGATGGCACTGAAAGAGCTGCGCTTCAGATTCTGGGCAGAAGCATTCTGGGTTATATTGTTTGAGGATCGTTGGGATGTGTGACCCTGTGACACTGGTCTGCTCAAACTGGCTTGTGTGAGAGCTTTCAGTGCGGATCAAACAGTTAAAACCAGCTAAATATATGTTTCATTTGTTTTTGATCTGAATGGGTGGGATCTAGCTACAGTGGTGAGTATTGCAGCCATTGTGTTGAAATTAAAAGCCTTAAAACTGGGCGACTGACAATTTCTTCTCTAAAGATACCCTTTTAAAGTTACATTATTTTTTCTGGTCTTGTGTTCTGCCTGTGGTACAAGAAGTTAATGAGGTAACCCTTGAGCCCAGAAATGGCAACATAACAGGAAGCCAGAAAGTGGTGACAGTTTGCTCAATAGTTTGAAAGCTTCTGAATCCTAAAAGAGGTAGTGTGTTGTTTTAAAATATTATTGAAATAACGTTATCTGCTGTAAAYCAACCTTACAAAATAAGAAAATGARGATATGGAGCAACTCTTTACTTGAGAATAGCATAAAATGAGATTGCTTTTTGACACAAATTCTTTTGATCCAGTCTGTTAGGAGCTGTCAGGCTCCCGAAGGTCCTCATCTGTGCCAGATGAGTTCTGTATTCTGGTGTTAATTCACTTGCTTAGACTTTGGCCTAAGACAGACAAAAATCTTGTTGTGATATGGTATCTGAAACAGAGGAATGCTTTGGTGGGGTAGGGAAGAAAAAGTGTGAAATATGGTGCCTTAAATATGTCTGTAAGGGGCTTAAAAAAAACCCCCATGCTCCTGTCTTTATTGAGCATACCCAGGTACTACCTTTCAAACACCTGCAGCCCTTTGAGTGGCACTTCTAATTTTTTTGCTTGTACACCAGACTTACTTGAATTAAATACAAGCAGGTAAATACAAAATACTGTAATCTCTGAGGAAAAAACCTCACAATATGTTTTTCCAAGATACAGTGCAAGTATTTCCCAATTTAAGTAAATTATGAAAGAAAACACAGYTGGATTTAATGTAAAACTCTGGTAGTTGTACTCTGGTCACTATATAYGTGTGTCATTCAAAACGCTCTACCATCTGGTATTATTTGTAATTGCTGCTCAGTAAAAAGCTTTACCAGGAATATTTTTTGAGAGTTGCTGTAGCTGTGTCAGGGATTGTGGAGGAGTATCAGTTTGTGCCCTCTGTTCAGATTAATTYTTAAAATCCCCTTTTTGCCAGGTTTCCTCAGCAAAACTGTGGTATTACAATATTGGTTTTTAGAGAAAGATGTTACGTATGCAGTGCCTGAACTAGTAGGTAAGAGTCTTGGGGTTTGTCTGACTACTAATTGCTGAGTAGAGTAGTCATATTTTACTTTAAGAGTGAAAAAACACCCACCAGAAAYCCACCCCAAAACCTAAGCAATGTCAATGGGAATACTTGGGGATTTACCTTTTAAAGTAGGTCAYGGTGTCCTAAATAAGTCAGCAGATCTATTTCTGTAGTATTTTGTAATATTTTTGGAAAATATAAAATGTTCTATAGAGGCTGATCTTTCCTGTTAGTGGAGCACCTGAAGGCCTTGTCTCTTCTTTCCTAGTGTGGATTCTCTCATTTCCCTCAGCCTCCTGASTCTGGTTTGCAGTGGAGTGAGACTATGTTATGCTTTTGGAGGCAAACCTCTTGTCTAACTACTGAAGTCACAAGAAAAAAGAATAAATTAAAGCTGTAGCCAAGCTGGTAACTGGCAGAGTAGACCTGTGTGTAGAYCAAAACTTGGAAAAAACCAAACCCCTAAATTAATTGCAGCTTTMACTTTTAAATTAACACAGTAATGAAAAAGCAGCTGCTATTTAACTTGTATACAGCCTGCTTGGGGAGCATGGGGAGGGGAAGGTAGTTAATGTTGTTAATCAAAACTTTGAACTCCCATATGTGCACAAGCTTTAGAAACCTTTTAAGAGTGGTAATTCTGGCGCTGTAGTTCTGGTACTGCCCATTCTTTCTTTTGGCAGCCAGAGTTTTTGATTGTCAAGTGAATGCTGATGCAGTGTGGTTCTTGCAGATACGTAARTTGTGATACAGGACAAAGGCACTTTCTTGAACTCTTTACACAGGCCGGTGGCTGTCATTCATTTGAAGTTCTGTAGTAATTTGTGAAGGTTTTCAGTACAATAATTCAGGAAATTCAACTTGAATGAAAAAAGAAATAGTATCGATGGAATCTATAAATAAGGGTTAATGTAGCTTAAAAAAAAACCAAAAACTTCATGGGCTGTCTGTCCTCTGTCCTTGTTGAGTGGGGGAGCGGGACAGAAGAGCTGAATTGCTTTGCTTCTGGTGAAGTAACTCAAAGTTCAGATTTAGCTGTTACTATATAACTGAAACTTAAAGATTGCTCTCAAATGTGTACTATAAGATCACATGTGCATGAAAGTATTTGTAACAGTTGAGTGCTATCTTTTAAGTCTTCCAGAGAAATTGTTGCATTCCTTGGCTACATTGAGAAAGTTGGCTGAAGTGGCTCTGATGTTTTACATTTTTGTAAAGTGCCATTTATGATGCAACTCTCTAGAAGATTTTTTTTTTTAAGACTGCTGGGACTGAGAAAATGGTCTTAATTCTTACATCTGTCTTAGAGCAGTTTGACTCCTGTGACCAAAGGGAAGAAATATGTTAATATTAAACCATTATGGTTGCCTTTAACTTATGTATTTATAGTTCTCTTGAGAGAGATTCTTGACCCAAGAAAATTATTACTTTTCCTGTTACTTAAAAGTTGAAAAGTATGTCAGTTTTTGTTGGTGCCTGGCTGAGAATTTTCGAAAAAGGTGATATATGTATATTTTATTTTGTTTTTAATAGCTGGATTTATACATGCTGCTCTCTGARGAGCTGTATAGCTTCATAGATGATGTGCCAGTATTTCAGATGAGTTGTGGAAAAGAAATCCTTAGTACCCTTCCAGGCAGTAAGATTTCCACAGCTCTTCCAGGCTGGTTGAAAACCCCTATGGTACTCTTCTGGTTTAGAGCAGTTTGATTTTTTTTCTTTTCCTTTTTTCCTTGTGTGATGTTAACATGTTTCTAAATTCCATTCTAGAAATAGCACCACAGTTTCACTTGCAGTTGAAATGATTCCTCTGGGTAATTGGCAAAATGCTTTGAGTTGTGAAGTGTTTATGTAAGTACTGCAATAAGAAAATGAGCATCACTCACCCTATGCATTTCATTCCAATTTTTGCTGCCAACATCCATGTTACTGTTGCCCAGCTGTCAGTCTCTCAGGTGCATGTGTTGCTTGATGCTTCCAGATGTATGTTAATAATAGCCTTTTCCTTCTGTGCCACCAGCTGTAATAGATCCCTACAGTTGTCTCTGTATAGATACTCCCGTTGCAGACTTAGAAGAATCATATAAGAGAAGTGGCACTTTTCTTTTTATGTATCTCAATTGCAGAATTAAAATGTGATGCCAGCTTTATTTTTATTACTAGTTGTAAAATAATAAYTTTWAAAACTACCCCAAGTAGCYTTAYTGAAGCCTTGAAGTAGCCTTATTTTTAAACTTGAGCTTTTGCAACACACTGTTTAAAAAGTCCAGTTTTGACTTATCAAATGCACTGAGATTTTTTCTTWGTTTAGTATTTTAGAGATATTTTGTTTGTCTAAGCATTTGTTCTTCAATATTGGTAGCTGTGGCTTATGTGTTTGGGTGTTGAAGGAGATTTTGGAATCAAAGACCAGGCTGTGCTGTAAAAATTGTCTTCAGGGCAGCCAGTCAGTGTCATCCTCAGCACATGTGTCGAGTGCCCAGGGCTGGCAGCTCACTCAGGCCCTGGAACCTCAGCCACAGCCTGAATTAGACTCCTACTGGCCCTGCCTATGGGAAGTATTTAATTTTAGTTGCCTTTTGAAGTTGCCTTCAGGCATGTCTCTTAGAGAAGCAAGCAGCACCTGCTGGAAAAACTTACTAGTGCTTCCACAGAAGTGCCCACACTTGAGAATGAAATAATAATGAAGGATCTTCTCAAATACACCGGAGCTCTATCAGCTCCGCTCTGTTATTGTCACTTGACAGAAGATTTACTTTAGTTCTGTGTTTTGAACATAGGCATCTGCATGGCTTCTTTTGGAAGCGAACCTTTATTCTGGCATAAGCCAAAACTTGTTTTATGGATGTGGGGCTTAAGGAGAGCTCACCAGTTARAGCATAGGATGCAGGTGCTAACTATTGGATTCTTGTCACATTGTGCCTGAGCAGCACTGTAAAGAACACTCAATTGCAGTTGTAGACATTAGAATGTGCAAAGGCTCTCCCGGTGTTAGAATGATCTTGGGGACTGCTGGAACATCTGCAGGGAGATCTTAGCTTGAGGGAAGGTGACAGGACTGAAATCTCTCTGGAGAGTGCTGGCAGAATATGAATGAAAATAGCTTGGCTCAGCAGATCAATGGAATTTAACTGTTACTAATGTTACAGGTATTGCTCTTTATAGAGTTTGTGGGATTTTTGTTGGTTGGAGGTTTTTYTTKGTTTGGCTKKTTTTTATAAACTGAGAGTAGGAYTTGTGATAGTCCTGTAACACTTCTGTGCTGGGTACAGACACATGAGCTGCTGTTCTTAGATACTGCTCAGTATTTTCCATATATCTCTRTAATGCTTGATTATAAACTGACTTGATTTGTGAAGGCTYAGTTGCCTTAGTGTGTTTTGAGAGCACTACTTAGAAATGTCRTRACAAAGTTCTCATTCAGTTGTTGAGGCTGTTAAGTTATAATTTAATATTTTTCTATRAATAAATTCAGGGTTTGGGACTTGYTTCATTATATGRGGCAATAATTGCGTATGGAGTGCTTGGACTTCTAGGTTAAAGTACTTTTTATTTTGMCAGAGTATCTGATGATGCTAGAACTGTGGGTAGGGTGCAGTAGCTAACAAATTAYTTGGGTTTTGAGAAACTTCACATTTGTAAATATTGAACTATTTGGATACTACTCAGCAATAAGGTTTTGATGTATAGCTTACTTAAAATGTCTTTCCAGGGCTCTTCTTTTTGTGCAGTTATGTCAGCACTTTTGTGTGTTGCTAATWAGAGTGAAAGCTTTCATCCCAGCTTCCATTTTTTGTGCATACTTGGAAAACTCTGGCATCTGAATGAAATTAGTAACTTATTGTAACTTGCATTTTATAGCTTTTTACATTGATGAGATACTATTTAAAATTCTCTACTCTGTTAAAATTATTCTGGTTATTAAACTATTTTAAACAGTGGTCCTTAATAAAAGGATTTTATTCTCAATAAACTGATCTTTAATTAGGGTTCATCTGTAATATATTCTGTGCACTAGAAAGATATAAATTCTAGGTGCCTTATTTCTGTGAAATATTTTGTCTTAAACTATAAATGTGTGATCTCTAAGTTAATTTAAATAGCTTACAGTAACAGTCTGTCCTCTCCCTGGTGCTCCTAAGGTAGAGCAGTTGGCTGTTTTGTGGTGCCAACACCTCGGAATTCAGTTGCTGCCTGGCTTCCCAGGCACCTGCCCTTCTTCACRTCCTTATCCAGATGAGCCTCACAAAGAGCAATGGGCTCTGCTACCACTGGGCTGCTCATAGGCTCAGCTTAAATGACAGGCCACAAAGGAAGCTTTTCAAACCAGATGTTTGTTTTACTGGCCTTGCCCAGTCCTTAGGGTGTACTTTGATCACACCTGAGCCAAATTTAGCACAGAGAGGGAAGAAATGTCTGATGTGAATGTCTGGAGTGGTTTAGAGTAGTCCTGGATTCAGTTCTTTGCTCTTTTCTTAGCCAGTACCTTCTCTAGTCTTCTCAGGCAGGTGTTCTTCCCATGTGTCTGCTGGATCCTGTTCTGGTTTTTGTACCAAATCTCRGGCTTGAACCTCTCTGTCTTTGACCTCCCAAGTTAATGTTCTACTATTGAGTTTTTTGTCAGTCTAGGACAAAAGAGCTTTTTCTGCAAAAGCTGAATCATACCATGATCCACCACAAAATACTCAGTAGGCTGGTGACCAGGTTTTTTTAAGCCAAGTGGAAGGGTAAATTCTTGCTCTTAATTCTTACAGAAAAGAGGCTTATTATACARATTTGTAGCATCTCATTTGCCATCATGTGTCAGTACTCAGGCCTAGGTCAGAGTGACGGCGTTGTGCTGCTTGTTGATATTACGAGGTTGGGATGTCACAGCTTTTCCTTCTCAGATTTTCTTTTTTTTTTTTGTTGTATTGAGTCGCTTCAGGCATTGAGCATCCAGAAGGTTGCTTACACTGCTTTCAGAGAGTAATTTGGGCTCCATTGTGTTTCTAATGGAACAGGTTATTTATTTTTGAGATACTGGGATGCTATGAAATTATTGAAATGCCTTTGAAGTTCATACTTGGAGTCTTTCAGTAAAATGTAGTGAATCTGGGCAAGGAGGGTAAAGGCCAAAATTACTCCTTAAACAAAGAACTGAAGTTAATGCTTCCAATATGAATTCTCAATGTAAAAACCAAAATAATGTGTTGATCCTGTTTGGGCATATAATTCACTGTAATGCTTTGATTTTTTTTTTTTTCCTTTTAGATCTCATACAGTGCACAAATGAAATGAATGTGAATATTCCACAGTTGGCAGACACACTCTTTGAGAGAACTGCAAACAGTAGTTGGGTTGTAGTGTTCAAAGCTCTAATTACAACACACCACCTCATGATGTATGGAAATGAGGTAAGACATTATTTGTTCTGTTAAAGTCTTCTTGGCAGTTTAAAAAATTGTCTCTGTAAAGCATTAGATATATACTTCAGTTTTTCAAAGGTGTGTGTTTTGCATCTGCTGATGGCTATAAAGTATTTGTCCAGAGGGAAAAAAAAATTCCTTCATTATTTCAATACCAAAATATATCTGTGTTTGCAGTTTACCTGCAGACATCTGGGTTGGTCTGTGAGGGAGTAATGAGTGACCTTTCTAGAAAAAGACTTGAAAACCTTCTGATGAGCTTCATTAGGGTAGTGCTTATCAGTAAGGGCACAGCAGAAGAGTCTTGTTAGCACTTCATAAATGTGCAGCCAATCTAATAACAGGAAAAAAAAAACCACTTGGTAAAGGGGAGAGGAATATGGTGACTAGAATATTTGATCTTGCAAGACATCATCTAATGGGCTGAGTCGTCKTGTGTTGTTGCCATTAATATTCTTCCGAAACCTCTTTCTACTGCATTTAATTCACTTAAAATATTTAATCACAATTTATTAAAAGATTCATAGTCTATAACATGGTGTTAGAAATGTAGCCTCCCTTGTACAATCCTTATATTAACAGCTAAACTTTGGTCAGGTGACAGTCCTGAACCTGTGTATGGTCATTGACCTAAGAAATGATTGTTGACTACTGGTAATATTGAAGGGATGGTTCTTAAAAGTACCTTCCAGCCATAAACTGCTGTGAAAGCTTGGTGTTGTCTCTGCAAAGTTTTGTGAACTTCATTGAAATTACCTGTAAAGCATAGTGTGTTCTTCACACTACAGCAGTAGAGCTGTGCCAAASTTCAGGAGCTGGGATAATGCAAGTAGTATTTTTGTTTTGTGTTTCCAATTTGTCTGTTCTAAAATACAAAACAAATTAAGCAGCTTTCTCTAGTATTTTATTCACAGGCAGTGATGTCTTTTTGTTTAGTTTAAATTTCTGTTTTTGCTAAATAATGTTTTGGACTTCAGAGGCTTTGCTAATGAGTATTTTCARGTTTTCCTCTAAATTTTTCCCTTTYRACTAATTTCTATTGTTGATAGAGGTTACTAGAAACAGTTACAAGTTAGTATTCTTGTAATAAGCTTTGATGTTTTGACTCTCACAACAATTACCTTCTCTACTTTTTCTTCATGAACAGCGCTTTATCCAGTATCTTGCATCCCGAAACACTTTGTTCAACTTAAATAACTACCTGGACAAAAGTGCCATGCAGGGTAAGGATCTTTCACKGAAGGAAGCAACTCCACTGCTTCTTTTCTATGTGATGGTGCATGKGTCAGTGCCTGCTAGGAACCAAATGACATTTAAATGGAAGGGTATTATAATATTTGTTGCATGAGCCACCAAAGAATATCCAACCAAGAATGTAGACACAGGGAGAGTGAGATTCTGAGTTACCTAGGTGGGTGCTAGAAATTTGTTTGTGATGTGGGTAGCATTGCACACACAGCTGTAAATTTTACAAACTGATCTCTTGATGTTCATTAGAAAAAATCTGATGARTTATCTGCACAATAACAGTTTTTGTTGTAGCCTTTTAAAGCCTTGGGAGTAAATATTTACTGTTAAGGTGCATGGAATGGTAATTAGGATGTGCTGTGTAAAGAGTGAGAACTTCTTCACACTTCTGATAAGTCCTTTAATTACWTGTAATGGTGTTAGAGTTTTATGTGGATTTTGAGGCATAGCAGATTAAGTTACCAAATTCTTCAGCATTTTACTAGGAATACATTTTTATTCTAATTGCAAGAACATCTTAACAAGAACTGCTTGGTGCTTGCCTAATCTTTTATGCTTGGTTCTTGTCTGATATTTTAATGTGTTTGGTGTTTATTCTCATAATTGCAACAAATGCTTTCCTAATCTTAGCAACTTGGGAAAAATCTCACATCACATCTCAAGATTCAGGAAAGTGCCTAGTAGGACTTCTTATGCAAGCTGATGTAAAATAGGCAAGGAGKTGAACAGCTCTTGAAAAGAACTGAGAAACTGTACCCCTTCAAAATATCTAACTTATAAATGCTTAACTTTTAGGCTATGATATGTCTACCTTCATTAGGCGATACAGCAGATACTTGAATGAAAAAGCACTTTCATATAGACTTGTAGCAGTTGACTTCACCAAAATGAAAAGAGGGTAAGACTATTACTGCTACTTCTGTTTGCTCCCTCCTACTGCAGGGGGTGGGAGAAGGGGACCCAGTTGTTTTTGTGCTTGTCATAGAATGGTGTTCTCTTGACCCTTTGAAGCAATATTGTATTGTTGAAATGATACAATGTATGCTGAGGTCTCTGTATCTTGTAAATGTGTGTCTTCTACTCTGCAGGATAGATGGAGTGATGAGAACTATGAATCCTGAAAAGCTGCTGAAAACTCTTCCAATCATACAGAATCAGCTTGATGCACTCCTTGATTTTGATGTAAGTACTTTAAACTTAATGTTAAGTAGCACTCTCTCACATTGAAGTGAGAGTTCCATTATTWTGTTAAATACTAATTTACTTTCTCATTGCTTTCTACACAGGCAAATCCAAATGAACTAACAAATGGTGTTATAAATGCTGCCTTTATGCTCCTCTTTAAAGATTCCATTAGACTATTTGCAGCATACAATGAGGGGATTATTAATCTTTTAGGTATGTGAGAATTTTTTTAGCTTTTGAATTTTTGTGAAAGRTATTGAGAAAACTGAAGAATATAGACAATTTCTGACTGCAGTTTCCTAATAAATTTTCTCTGCTCTCTTGCTGTTAATTGAGGCCTGTATTAGTTTTAGTGGCAGAAGCATAGGCTTACACATCCACTTCTACCTGGAAGAATACATGTTGAAACAGAAAGTGAAATGAGAGGGTGACTGGTGATACTGAAATAAAGGTACCATAAAAGTGCAATGGATAACCTTTGCGATTGGACTGTAAAGGTTTTGTGAGATATGTGGTGTTTTGAGTATTTAATATACTCACAGAATGGCTGAATTCTSTTTTCCTGTCCTTTCTTTAAAGCTTGACTGGTACCTGAATCTGCTTGCGTTGATTAGATGAAATGTAGGAGTTTTTGAAGGGTGATAAGCTCTTAACAAAACCTTTCCATTACTATTTAAGCAAATTTATTGATGAAACCATCAGTTGGTTCTATTAATTCATTAATTTTTGCTCAGTTGCATACTTGTTAGTATATAGAGCAAAACTAAAAGCTAAAAGGTTTAGGATGTGGTTGATGCTCCTTTTGGTAGGTCAGTTCTGTATATGTAGCCACTTCAGTAGCAAAATTAATTGATACTGGATCTAAAAAGTTAAATAAATACCAGGAATATTTTCAAATGAAAGCGTAATTTGTCTCATTGCCAGCTAATAAGCTGACTTTTTGAAAATATTCACCATAATACCTAATTTAATGATTTGTACTGACTCACATTCATGCTTAATAAATCTTTGTATTATAGTCTAATATACTGAAACAGAAAAATCAGTGGTTTTGTATTACAAAAGGTTTCAGATAATCATGTAAGCTTGAAAATCTGAATAGCATTGAGTTGCTCTGTTTTGTTCTTTTACTGAAGCTTGTCTCAAATTAACTTTTATAATACTGTGTCAGCTTTTTGCTGGGGAGGTTATTATCTTACACTAGTTTTATTTGCATCCTCAGAAAGATATTTTGATATGAAGAAGAACCAGTGCAAAGAAGGCTTGGATATTTACAAAAAATTTCTAGCCAGGATGACCAAATTGTCAGAGTTCCTCAAAGTAGCAGAGGTAAATAAATCTATGTGTATGGAAGGGATATAATTTAGCTGTCTCGGTGCAATATCAATATTCATAAAAACACCTTCAAATATTGTTTGCTTAACTTCACTATACAAGGAAATATTCTAGAGATGAGGTATTTTAAAGATTGGATACACTTGTTAACGTGAAGTGGRATTCTTGGGTATCCTTTTTATTAGCCAGACCACATAGTAAACTTACTGAAGTGTTGCTATAAATTTTATGAATAGTCYAAAATGTATAAACTGAATGTTACAGTGTATTTAAGGATATTTATAGGGGTCTCCTTTGCTGTAAGTGCTAAAAAATGGAAAACTCATTTCAGTAAGAAATGTGGCTGTTCTTAATGCTTCTATTAGGCTTTTCTGCATRCAAGTTAGGCTGGATCTAAAGTTGAGTTTGCCTTGAGATGCAGTTTAATTAATCTGTGACTTCTAAGGTGTGTTCCTAGTGAAACTTGTACCAGTTCAGAAAGTTATGAATATCCCTTTTTAATATGTTAGTTTCTGAGTAACATTCAGACACTGCTGGTTTTCATTGTTTTCATTTTCATTGCCACTGCATGTAGTAATGTACTTTATTTTTCTTCTTYTATTTTTTTATAAACCCAGCAAGTTGGAATTGATCAGGGTGACATTCCAGATCTTACTCAGGTCAGTGTACATTGCATATTGATTAACCCAATTATTTTGTTCTTTGTGTTTTTAAAGGTTGGTGTGTATCATAGTAATCATTCTTCTCTACACTGTTTTCTCTTCTACGTATTTATGTATGGGAAATATGTGTAGTAACTTCTCACATGCATTAAACATTCAATACCTGCACTTTGCAGCTCTGAATGAGATTTTTTGATTGTTTAAAGCAATAAAACTTATAGAAAATAATACTTTTCAAGAACTTCTGCTTTTTATCACAGTGTTCCTTGTTCAGTAAGCCAGAAGTATCTTGCCATGCCTAGAGGAAAACCTTCTATTTCACTTTAATTTAGTGTCTTCCAACACACTTGAAGATGACAGCAGTGAGCTGGTTCAGTTGAATTTTGTTTCCGTGCCCTAAACTCTGAAGAAAAAATKTGATGTTTCTATATAAGCTCTTAATGCTGGCTTTGATATTACTCAGTACTATGTGCAGTGCAGGTTGTATGCTATAAAACTCAGCCTGGAAGGTGGAATGCAGGGAAACACTTTCCAGTGAGGATAAACTGAGGGGCAGAAGGGAGGTGAGCAAATGGTTTGACCTGGTGAACAGGAAACCCTGACAGTTCACTGAGGTGAACAAGGTTATTCTTTGTGAGTCCCTTCAGTTTATAGGGATGTTTCTTTTCTCACCTAGGGCCAACTCAGCTGAATAGAGTGTTTGTCATTATTTCTGTAGCACCTGCTGGGTGGAATGAACAGCCTGAGGAGACTCAGGCACAAACTGCAGTGCCTTATAGAGCTCTAGAGTACTGGAGCTGTTGGAGTGCAGTCAGTGAGAAAATAAAAATCTAATACGTAAGCTTTGAATAGTCACATCTAATCCTACACTACCTTCATGAAATAAAATTTCATGGGTTAATAATGTAAAAATATATCTAGTGTGAAGATTTGTTGAAACTTAATCAATGTCTTTTTAATATGGAAATCAAACCTAAGCCACAAATTTCCATTGTCAGTGGTGTTCTTTACTGTCTACAGTATGATTTCTATCTGAAGTCATGCATGCTTCCAAGCACGAATCTCTAATGCTTGCTCCTAGCATTTAGTATTAATCACTTCAAGAACTTACCTCTGTGTGGYAGGAAAGAAATGTGACTGTAACCATCAGGGTAAGAGCAGGTAATGATTGGAAACAGCTGTTTAATGTTTTCTGTTGGTGTTTGATCTTAGAGTTATACTTTGTCTTTTGATTAGTACTGCAGTATTCAGCTGGGCTGTATTATGTTAATCCCATCATACTCAAGTCTCAAGTTATTTATACCTCACTGGGTTAGTGTGCACTTGTCCACTTAATTGGGTCATTATAAGGCTCTTGAAAGCAGGTGGGGGTTTTTATTTACTGAGAATAGGGGTATTTAACTTCATTTTGCTGCTTTTCTTGTCTGAAACTGTTAGTGAAAAAAACCCTTTTTTATCTACTGTTCCCACATTTTATTTCTAATAGCTGAGCTGTTTTGTTCTAAGTGCACTTACATGAGAAAGGCAATTCTGAACTGGTGGTAGACCTCAGCATCCTGTGTATTTTGGCAATTTCAGTGCTACTGTTAAATGTTCCACTTACAAAATTTCATGGCATTTAATATGAGTTGAATAATTATACATCCATTTAGTGCCACTTTAAAATGATTYRCTAGAATTTCTTAATACTGCCACTTTTGCCTGTTTCTATGAAGAAATTCTTTTCCTTTGTAGGTGCCCTGTTTCACAGTGATGTTGCTTTCTGTTTATAGCTGTTCCTGTATTTCATGAACATAACTGGGTCGTTTCCCTCTGTATGGATGTTAGTCTGTCACGTGTCTTTGGGGGATGGGAGATGGAGATGAATCATGAAATACAGCCTTTGTCAAGTCAGTGCCTGGATTAACCCAGGTGTAATTTCTGACATAAAAGTACCCTGTTCACTGRAAGTGTTACGTTTTGATGGATGTCTGCAGTAGTGAGAAAGTTCAGAGGAGGTTACTGGATTGTTAGGTTTAGTTTTTGTGGATGAGGGGGTTGTTCAGAGGTTTTTAGAAAAAGTAAGTACMGAATATGCATTTCCATGCAAATAAGTTTGAGTGGCTTTGGGAGGAAAAAAAAAAAGATGGGGAAAAGCTTTCTGGAATTAGGGCATCGTCTCCTSTTACTAAGATTATCTAAGTAGCTGTGTCATGCAATGCCTTTTGCAAGCTATTGTGCCTTCTGAAAGGTAAAAGTATGGGGAGGCTTTATTTTTATTTTTAAATTTTTWWWAAAAATTTTGGWGCCTGATACCTTTCCAAARGGGTATTTCAAAATGTCCCCCTTGGGGTTTAGCTSTCTGGGTCAAATGCTGAATTTATTCATGACCTGTTGTTGAGGTAACTACACTGTCTTAGTTTACCTCGCTCTACTTAAGAAATACAAACTCAGGTCTTCATTTTAAGACAAGGAGTTCTATAGGGTTATTCTAATTGCTTTTTTTTTTTTTATCTCTTGATTCATCTAGCTTGAGTTGGCCTTCAATAAAAGTGAGAAGCTTGAATTGTGCTTAGTATTTCAAAGGGGAGCTTGCCAAAGCCTTGTGTGAATAATATTTTTCCTCTTTCCAGGAAATGCCTTGTTCTAGCTTTTGGTACAGAAGGGCTAGCAAGGGCAAGTTTGTTTTTCCTCCCAACAATGCCTGTCATATYTGTTCTACCTGCTGAAAATTGGCAAGTGGTAAGAGAGGCTTAATGTCTCTGAAACCCTGCCAGGTGAGGAGGACTGAGCTAGCAAATAGATTAAAATTTTAGAGGTATATTCCCTTCATCTAAATCAGCTGTAGGATTTATTTCACTTAGAGTAATTGAGTTGGTTTATTGCACAGTTACATGCTGAATAGCTACTCAGTCTGCAGGAGTGTCCTTGGGATCAGATTGAATTTGATTCCCTATTTTATCAAACCTAACATCCTGCTGTCAGGTGTTTCTCCTTTGACTGTAGATATTTGAATGGAGAGTGATTTGGTTCTTCCTGTTACTTGGAAAAGTAGATTAAAAAATGCCAGGTCTTCATTTTGTGACATCTGTGTGTTTAGGGGARTAGTGCTTAATCCGCTCTGGTTATTCAGTTAATTTTAACATAGCAAATACATTGCCAAAACCAAGAACCTAAATTGCATGCACAGAAGCTGAGCTGCTCTGGAGAARTCTTTCTGTCGTGCCTCTGTGGTCCCATTCCTTTTAAGTACCACGAATGAGTAGATAAAATCTGTGTCTGTAGGATGGCAACAAAACCCAAAGGCACAATTACTGATGTGTGAGTTTTTGTTTGTTTTTAGTTGGTGAGAAAACTAATCTGTGTACTAAACATTAATCTGTTGATAGAAGCAGTGTTTTATAAACACTTTTAATTTTAGGCACCCAGCAGCTTGCTTGAGGCACTGGAACAGCATTTGGCTTCTGTGGAGGGAAAGAAAACAAAGGAAGTCTCTGCTGCCAGCAGGTGAGCACCCAGTGAACTACAAGTGCCTGTGCTTCAGATTTGTCATCACCATTCTAACAATTTTCAGGATTCAGTCGTTTGGTCTTCTTGATTTTTATTCACTTSTGAATGTATCTTCCTAGAAATATAAATTAAGCATCTAGTGAGTAATAGTCTGATAGCTTAGCCACATTTGAAATGTAGGTATGTCTGCCTATGTCTCAGACAGACTTCTGATTATGCTGTAATAAACCATTAAKCTGAGACCTTGTAGATAATTCTTTTTATCTTTTACTTGTGTAAGTCCTTTGACTTGTAAGATTTATAAGTTGTTWGGATTTTGATACTCTTCTTACCCAAGATAGGATGGTATTTATCTGAATTGTTATTACTTATATATTGCATATATTATATATTTATATATTTGTGGTGTACCTCTCAGAGGTATACCTGACTAAGGTATTTTTAATAACATTTTTAAAATTATTGCTGTTTTTAGAGCTAGTGCCCTATACAATGCTGTTTCCACACTTGCCAATACAGGAATGTCAATCAGCCGGATGGATGAGAAAGAAAAGCAGCAGGCATTGGAGGAGGAACAAGTTAGATTGCAGGCACTTAAGGTACAATGTTTTTAACAAATTTCATATTCCAAGATTTTTTGTAACTGGATGAAATAGTGTATGGTGAGGAAGCYTGCAAGGTCACTCATTGTTTTATGTGAGGAATGTGAGCTGTGTAAAATGTACACCTGTACTGTAAAAATGCAGTATCTAGAATAATGAGGGATGAAAATGTGAAATTAATGTAAACAAGGTTGTTATGTTGCTGTCTTATTATTGGGCTGCATGTTTTCACTTTGATTTCTGAACATCTGAATTGAACCATGAAGAGAYTCATAAAGTAGGAAGATGAGTCTTCCTGAAGAAARGTCCATTGAKCTGTTTCTCTGAGTGRCTATGGAGGGAGACTAGAATGTGTRGCTTTACTAGAAGTCATTCACTGATAGGCAGTTATGGATTAAAAAAGAATTATTTAAAGCAYCAAGTCTCACTTTGATTTTTACATGGTTTGTTAAAACAAATACTCTTACCTTTAAAATAAATTATTTTTCTGTTGTCAGGACATTACAGAAGAATAACTGTTTCATTTATTAAGATCATAATTAAAATTTCCTTCTTGGAAAAGGTTTCCAGGACTGAAGTGTTACTAAACTAATACACTAAAATGTCAACTGTCTCTCTCATCTTTCAGGAGCAGCGATTAAGAGAGATCTCTGTAGTATCAAATTCCACTTCCACATCAGCATCCCCAAGCACTTTATCAGGAAAAAGTGTGAATACCACTGTAGCTGTTGACCTTTTTGCTGCACCAGCACCCACAACAAATAGGTGAGAGATACTTTGCTTTCTGAAAAAAACCAGAAATTACTGCATTGGCCTGTAGCTCCACAATCAACTGCAAGACTGTGATCCTAGTTACCCCCAGGTAACTTTTGCTGATGCTTTCTTGGCATACCCACAGGAATTTTGATATCAGTCAGTAAGTGCTTAATTAYCTTTTCTTTGTACCACTATTGTTGATGGGCTRCTAGTAAATAAGAGAATGAGATTGGTATGAGTGTTTATAAAAGCAAGAATACAATGCCTGTTACATATCTTCATATTTCTCTCTCATTTYTTATTCAGCATGCCCAACCTATCTAGTGATCTTTTTGACCTTCAACCTGCATTTGTTCCAACTGTGCAAAGTACTCCAGCTATATCAACATCAGCAAGCAGTGCTTGGGGAGGTGAGCTCATACCTTGATTTGACTGTCTAAATGATACAGGAATTCTTAGAATACAAGGTTCAYACTTAATTGAATCTGCATCTTAAACCTTAACTATTTTGCATCCAAACAGTTATAACAAAATATGAAATAAATAATCTGAAAACTCTGACTTTTTTGAACACATAGCATTAGTGTTGATGGMGTGAAGGAATGAAACTGTTCAATAAAGCAGAGAGGGAGAAGAAAKGTAACTAAAGATCAGAGTTGAAAAATACTGGAAATAAAACCTAAACAGGTGTAACTGAAAAGATCCTGGACTAGTATTTCAATTTAATTAAACAGTATTTAATATAATTTTCATTTAAAAGGTGTWGATAACTTCAGAGTTCTTGTAAAAAAGCTGTGGGCCCCTGTTTCTTCACACATCCTTCCAAAGAATGGTCAGGTTAGATGTCAAAGGAATGGCTTAAATGCCAAAAGAAGACRATGTTAACGCCATGGCAAATGTTAGTAATTTAATAGGTGGAATTTAYACCCTTGTATGCTATTTAAAAGATAGATTATTGAAGCCAGAAGTGTGGTATCTAGCTTCTTTGATACATATTCTGTCATTCTCCCCCTCCCACCCAGTGACAATACTAGAATAATTTTCCCTAAATAGAGATCTGTTAGGATTTTTGTCTGAAGCTTAAAATTTGTATCTAAGTCACTGATCATTAGGTGGAATATTTACAATTTGACTTTGGCTAGAAATTCTCGTATTCAGTCATTTCAGTCTGTTTTTCTTTTCCATTATTTGTACTCTGTATTCTTTCCTTCACTTCTGCATCTGAAAGGTCCTTTCTCGTCTTCAAATGGTTGTGTTGGTTCTCCACCTCATCTGGACATCTTTGACATGAAGCCAGTTGAAGAAGCTGTAAAATCTGCCACCCCTTTCATCAATTCTTCTTTTTCCTCCAAACAAACAGTGGAACTGTTTAGTGGTAAAAAAACCAAATTCCATGTAATTTGTTTGCAACTGGAGATAATAAYGCTAGCAAAGTGGGCCATGTAATCTTTTTGTAGTTTGGGCCAAKCTTCACTTTTTAATAACAAGTGAAAATGGTGCATTAATTCCAGATGTAAATTTATATGTTTCCTTAAATGTTTATTTCTATAGTTGAAAAAAAATAATTTTGTTCTGCTTGCCCAGTCTGGACATCCCAAGACTTGCAGTTTTGCTGAAATCTGCTGATTTCTTTCAAACAGCAACCTCCTTTCTCTTTTGTAATGGGTAATGCAGGAGTTACTTGGCTTTTCAAATCTGTAAAAAAACCCCAACTTTTTATAATAGTAAAAATTCTTAATTTTTAACTGCGGACTTAATTGTTGGGTTCCTTCTTCCTTTTTCTCTTTAAAACTGATCTTATTTTCTTCTCTCTTTTTACAAAGATGACTTTAGTGGTCATAAACCAACATATTCTTCTGTGTATCATCCTGTGACTGTTGATGGTAATTTGACTTCTTTGTTTTTTTAAACTTTCTGGTTTCACTGGAATGAGTGATAYAACTTTATGGGTGTATTTCATTACTCAACTTTTTTTTCCAGGYTTCTCTCTTCATTCAGCACCTCCGAGTACCACCACTTCAACAATTAATGTGGACTTTGATGCTGTTTTTGGAGGAAAATCTACAGCACCAGAGTACAGGACTGCAAATGGTAAAAACTGCCTTATGACTAATTTATATCCTGCAGGCAACCATTGCTTAACAATTTAGCATAATTGTTATTGCAGTTGAAAATTTAATAACTTAATACATTTGCAAGGTAATTATGGGATGATAAGAGGCAATCAGTTCAGTTGTAGTTATTTACTTTAAAATTAGCTTTGACTGATTTCATTCTCTGTGTAATAACTGTTTCCTCTCTCTCTGGGGGAATGAACTGTGAACTTGGCCCACTGAATGTCTCCTAACGGGTAAGCTCGTGTTCATTTGTCTTCTGTGCTTTCTCTTGATATGTGGTAATGATTCCCTCTGACTCCATTGAGAGGCACTGCACTTGCAAAAGTACAGAACTAGTTGTGTGTTGCCTGAAGAGTACCTCAGTTAGAATCTTCTATATAGCAAAGTACAATTAAAGATTTTTTTACATTAGTAGATAAAATATAGTATTTCATAAGAAATAAGAAGTCAAATTATGCTTCTATCAAAATTTCAAATACTTTCTTCATGTTGAGCCTTGGCATATACATACTCAATGTTTTAGAAAGAAAATACTGGCCTATGGATGTCGTTTATTAAATGTAGCGAAACCTTTTTGTTAACTATCACTTATTTCTTTGTTTAGGTTTTAACTTTCTAGATGATGTATTGCAACCCACAGTACCACCACAAAGTCAAAGAGCTACYGTAGCCAGCCAGCAAAGTGGAAAAATTTTGGCAAATGACCTTGATTCTTCACTTGCTAATCTAGTAGGAAGTAAGTGTGACACTTTTRAAATTAACTTTGCTGTTCCTTACTGAAAGCAAAGCAAGCTTTTTTCCCTTCCCAAATTAAAATTTAAGGATTAAGGATTTTGTCTGTTACTTTTCCCATACAGATCTTGGCTTTGGAGGAACTCCATCCAAAAAGTAAGTGTATATATATATACTTGGAATATTCTCACATGACTATTTGATAGTGTCTGGCACTAACATAGCAAGAACCTCAGCTCTTGAAATAATCTGAAATAATCGAGAAGGGCATTGGTACTATGTATTTGGTTAGTCACCATAACATGGTAAATCTTAATTTTTGAAGTAGTTCACTTTAATTAGTTTTGCAATTGCTGTATTTTTATTGAAATATCTTTATGAAGCACTAGAAAAGATTTTGCAGTTAYATGAAACTTCAGTTAATCATGTTGTGCAGTGCAGTAGTGATAGTTCACTTTTAACACAAACAGAACCTCCAGACTTCACACTTTCTGGAGAAGAGATACATAAGGATTACTGAAATCCCAAGTGTTCCAATTCCTAGATTTCAACTGTGTGCATGCATTAAGGCATGTTTTGGTTTCCTATTCTGTTGTTTTACTCTAGCTGTTGCCCCTCCATGAAAACTAACACCATGGTTTTTTATTTTAGATCAGATATGCAGTGGTCTCAGCCTACAGTGAAAAAACTTACTGGTGGAACAAACTGGCAAGCGAAAACAAGCACATCAACCACKTGGAACCCAACTCCCTTACCCACTATTCCACACATGGTAATTTCTGTCCTATGAAATCACACTTCATTCTATCAAATGCTTCTTCTCTGCTTGACTTAACTTAGAAAAAACAGCAAAGGCATTTGGAACAAGACTGCGGGCAGCAGGGAATGCTTGTAGGATCATAGGATCATAGGATCATAGTGAGTGAGGTAGAGATTTTAGCATGCTTTATTTCCCCTCACTGTAAAACTTGTCCAGTAAGGACTTACATCTCAAGTAAAAGGTTGATTATCTGTCTCAGTTCATAAATTCTTTTTGGATTGAAACAAGTGATCCCAGTCCAGAAAATTCCTGATGTGCATGTTTGAGATGCTCCTATTCTGCCTCCCACACATGTGCACACAAACATCCACCTTTARGAATCCTAAGAATGTGTTTTAAGGGCATAATTCTTGTTCCTTCCAGTTTTTGTTCCATTTTCAATTTATCATGAAATGCTGCTGCAACCCCTGCAAGGCACCTTAATAATTAGGTCAAGCAACACATTGGACTTTTGGTAACACTCAGCAGCAACTTCGTATTTTTAACACAGTACAGAATGTAAAGTGCATCTTTTTAGTCACTCAAATGAAGAATCGTCATTTCTTGGAGAGATATTTGAAGTCTTTCCCTGTGCTTCCCACAGCCTTTTTCTGTGCTTTTAAAAGCAATTATTCAAGTATATTGTTTTTATATATATTCATACAAATACGAATCACTTCTGAAATATAGCTGTCTTAGAGTGAAGTACAATGGTCATCTCAGTTATATATATGGTTAGGATGATTACCAMATTTGCTATGAATTTTGGACTGCTGTCTGACTTAATTTTGCAGTAAGAAYAGAYTYGCCTCTAATGCTTATTTTCCTCTCCTTACATGACTATACTCATTCAGAATTAGCAAAGTTGAATAGAGTATTAAATCCAGTATTGGACTCTCAAAAATGAGACTAAATAGAAGAGAGGAGACAGTTGTATCGTGTTTTTATGTGAGTTTTTTTGAGACTATACAATTTATCCCCTCTTGGTGCTCTAGAATGTGTTGTTAGAGTGCTGATGTATTTTTATTACTGGAACATAGAGGGTTAGCACTCAATCCACACTTGATCRCTGTGGATTTAAAGTTTATGTTTTTATTTAATATGTTCATGAGGTCTAATCATTTGAGTGTTTTATGCCAGGTGTTTGCTCATGCATTTGCTTGGAACTCCCAGCAATTAATGATGTTGAGATCTAGTTCAGCTATAAGCCTCTTTAAAATCTGTGCCCCAGAGCTGCAAAAGTTTCAGTGTTGTGGTTTGGCCTCTGGCACTCAGAACTAACCCTCCAATTCATGTACCACTGCATCCTATCCCATAGCCCAGTGTTTCACCCAGCACTCAGGTTTCAGTATAATTAGCACTGCTTAACAAAGCATGGCCATATAAAGCATATGCATCACCATGCCTGTGAACATAACCTGATGTAAGGTGTTTCTGGCTTTTAAGTGCTCTTCATTTTTTTTTTTCGTATTAGGTTATGTTGCTGACATCAGATGTGGGCAACATTGACCTAACCAAACATCTTTTGCTATTCACTTCTTAAGCTGGATGGTCACTGATTTTTTTGGCTTTTTTTCCATGCCCTTCTCACATAATAGGAGGAAGGAGGAGTATTGCATGCCATGACCTCTGAACGCCTCTCACACACATGCTTGTGCAAGCAATATGCTCAAATCTGGCTAGGTGTAGCAAAATCTTTTATTTTGCTGTAAATCATACTARTGGTAGCTTTCTAAGCATAGTTACTGATGTTACTGTCTTGCACTTTTTTCCTCACACATCAATTGTTCTAAATAAATGAGTTGAGCATAGTTAAAGACTGGTGTGGTACTGRACTTGAATCCATCCCTTAGCTAGAATTTCCAGCATGAATATCTATTAAATAATTTTCTATCTTATCCTTTTGCTATGCCAGAATGGAGTACACTATCCTGGATATGTAAGTCAATTTCTTGTAAATATGTTGGTTAATTTAAGTATTGAAAAATAYGTTTTTCAAAGTTTTATATATATATTATTATGTATGAGTTTCTCTAAAATATATTAATTTTCTCTTGGTTAAAGGTACCTGCTCCCATTACGTACCCATTGACCACACCTCAAGTGCCTGTATATGGAATGGTAAGAAACGTGATTTGTTTTGTATTCCTGAAAGCTGAGTAGTCTCTTATCAGTGGGTTTCGTGGCATGTATTACGATGTTCAAATCACCCTGCAAATTAAATGTATTGATTTCTCACACTGCATTGCAAGAGATGACTCTGAGATTTATACAGCAGGTTTTTTAAAAGCTTTGACTCTATGTGTGTCTGTGTCTCTATGCTTTTTTCCCTACTATTACAGACTGTCTACAATGCAAAAGATGTATCTTGTGGAATTAATTTGAATTTGATATATTTGTTTTGTGGGGTTTTTGTATTACTAACAGGTACCTCCTCAGGTTGGAGCTGCTCCTTTGATGGCACCCCAGTCAATGATGTATACACAGCCTGGTCTAAGGCCAACAAATCCTTTTGCACCTGTTTCTGAAACTCAGGTGAATGGTGTGCTTTAATCTTGTGCTGACATTTAAATTTCAGCCTTGGTAAATGGAGCCAAATGCTTCCTGAAAGGCTGCTGGTGTATTTCTGCTTGTGCAAATGAGGGGTTCCTCAGTCMAGGGCAGTAGCTTTTGCTGGTGASGAGGCAAATTCAGATGATGAAATCATACAGTTGCAGGAAGCAAGGAATAAAGTAAAAATCAGATTTTTACCTCTCASAGTGTCAATATTAAGTAGACTGGAGTGGTGAAGGTACATTTTAGTTTCCCTATAACATTAGCTGGATCCTTCGTTTAGTCATACTGACCAGACCACTGTTGGAAGCTTCCTGAGGGATCAAGTGAAGGGGGAGTGAAAAAGGCATGGACAAGAGATCATTCACACCGGAGAAACTCTGTATTCCAGTCATCCAAATACATTGGTCTTAGTATTCTTTCGGGTTTTTTTTAATTGTCAAAGCCTATAGACTTAACTTGTAAGTAACAAGCCAGTCAAATAGATTCATTATTCTAAAACACTGGGAAACCATTTGTTATGTAAGTGGCATTAATATGCAATCTTTGTTTCACAGATACAGTTTATGTAAAGCCACCAAAGCAACAAGATGTGAGAACAACCAAATACTGGTAAAAACATGAAAAGACTGAATTTCAATCTTTCCATGATGTAATCCTGAACAGGGCAACTGTTTATTCCCTGTATAATACAATATTACTTTGAATTGCAATGCTTTAGAGATTCTTGTTTATAAMAGTCACTGCAGTGTGAAGTCATATTTGTACCCTGATTTTTTTTTAACTGCTCAGCAGMAAACTGTATTTTTATTGAGGTTGACTCAGAAGGTGCAAGCTGGATTATCATCTTCAAGGAGAAGGTTACATGATTGCTCTACAACCTTAATCATCAGTGGATTACCTTAGGAATTGACTGAGGATGTCAAAACTATTTATTTTCTCCATAAATTCCATGGCTGTTGTAACCAAGACAAACACAACACAAATCAAGTTGAGCAATAAAATTTTTATGTGCTCTAATAAATACTCWGATAGAGCAATGCTTGCATTATCATAAGGCCAATATTGTGTGAAATCAGACAGCTTTTTCACATTAGAATAGCTTATAGTAAATTGCAAACTTTATAATGTGAGTTTGAAATGCTGTGAATCAACAAGACATATATTACATAAATAGATATAGTAAAAATAATAAATTGCTCCATTGGTATGTCAGTATTACAGGGCTAAGTAAAAAGAGCCAGCAGCTGCAAGTCTGTCATGGAGTAGGGGAAACAAATATGTTACAGACCAGCTCCTGCAGCCTCCAACAGTGCCAGCAGCTGCACTGYCATGGGCACCTTCTCTGCAGGTGGCATCTCCCACCATGGGCTCAGGGAAGAGCAGCTTTGGGAGCCGCTGGCTGTCACTGCCYCAAACTCAGCACACAAGACCAGTTCTGCAGTCTTGTTGATAACTGCAGTAGAGGCAAGAGAGCCAATTCTTCTTTCTAAAGTCCATTAGGTCAAAAGACTCAAACCTTGCAATCATGCTGACACTTGTGAACTGGCAACTATATTGAAATTATCCAGCTGTAGAGAATAGCTTGTAGTTCTTTTTTGAAATAAGAACCTAGTTGTAAACCATATAAAAATAATTATTTTTAAATGTGTAAATACGTGTAAACTTTTAGATAATTGTTTCTTTGATGCTGCAGTAATCTTTTTCTTCTGTAGTAGTTTTAAGGTAAAAATGCTACGTTAAGAAACCGGGACTCTTTTTTTAAACTTTATAAATTACTTTAATTTATGAAGTATTGCTGTTCACAGTGGGTCAGATGTGTACAGACTTCTGGCACATATTTTGTATTTAAGAATCTTCCTCCAGAACTAAAATTGGCAATGAAAATGCCTTATCTTGTATTTTTCACTGTCTGATAAAAAGTGATAGCATTAAAAAACCCAGGAGTTATAACAAGTAGATAGAAGTGGGAACAACCTTTCCTCCAGAAATTTTGTGGCAAAATGCAATGAAAAGCTCTCCCATAAAATTACTTCTAATAATGATTAATATTAAGCCTGAGTTTTCTTTTGTTACAATTAAAAGACCTCAGAGTAGCATGTCTTTTATCCTTTGGGGAGTCTATAATTGCAGAAATATCTCTGACTCTTACCATAAATGCAGATAGGCCTGAGAATCTTGTCAAACTCTCCTGCAGAGAACTTCTAAATTAAGCACATTCCTCAGAGTGGGAACAACCCGTATTTTTCCAAATGTTTAATTCTGTCCAAAGAGTGCAAAAGTAGTATTTCTTCACCCTATGGTAAATATTTTTGCCAAATGAATCAATACAAAAGAAACAATATAAAACTACTCTCCAACCCTTGGRATCTGTAACTGCTAATTTCCTGCAAAAGGAAACCTTGAAGAAATGTAAAACTCAGTGTTCCTTGATTTGTATTGATTTTTAGAAGAATTTGGACCAGTATATGGCAGTTTAATTTCAAGTYTGAATTACAAAGGGCTCTAAGCTGTAATCCACTTTTATTGGGTTGAACAATTGTACAATTTTAAGCCAATGAGTTCTTCAGTGCCTATAGTTGCCCTCCACATGATGAGGGAATAGATGCCATTTTAGAATGGGTCATTGTATGGAGGGGACTGTTTATTTAAGAAATAGTGAATTCCATAGATTTATTCAGCAATCAGAACTCTTGTGTTCAAATTAGACCAGTCCATGTAGTTATAAATGTCTGGGCATTAATGGCAGAGGTGAGAGTGCTGCAAGCAGGCAGTTCCTAGCACTGTAAGCTGGTAGGTCTCTTCCTTATACTGAGTTGTATAAGTAATAATGCATTATTTTAATAAAATACACAAATAAATGCCTGGTAAGCAGTATATATTTGTTATAACTTTATTACAGAGCATTCTGAATATCTGGAATATACTTSGCTCAGAAATGGTTTTAGTACTGGATAATAGTTTGCACTACTTCTGATTTGATCTGGATCTTTTAATGGTTCTTTTGGTCTGCTTTCTTGCAGCAAAGCTGTCTGATACCAAYTTAATTAGTATTAAAAAAGGAGAAACAGCCACAAAGTGTATTCTAAGAACTTTATAACCTACTTTTTTTTGATGCTTTGAAACACAGCTTTCAGCTTGATCCTTGTGAAGCAGAGATCACTTTGCACCTTCTCTCTGCACACRAGTGCACAGGACTGGGTTTTGCCCACTTCTTCCCTGTGCATGTATTGGAACACATAGAATGGCAGAGTATGCATTTAAATAACATACATGAGAAGTGAAAACCAAGGACTTAGGATGCTGTCAAGGCTTTTATGGCTCAAAACTTATTCTCCACAAAAACCCCCACTTTGAAGACCAAGGTTGTTCTTGAGGGTGACTGTACCAGCCCGCAGGAGCTGTGAACAGTAGTTGTGATGAGTGAAGAGAGATGTATATAAATGTGACTTTTCTTCCAACTCATTGGATCAGAATCTTGTTCTGAATACTTCAGGAAGCTGATAACTTAAGATATCTATCCATGTTTGTCTGAACAAGGAGGAAGACTTGACATGTGCTGTATGCTTTGCATTATTGTACTTTAGTGGGTCATTTGAGCCTCACTGTTGGGACTTGGTGCTGCTGCRGGCAGGCTGTCTATCACAGAATACACCATAGGATAACTTCAGAGGGACTTTGGAAAAAATTGTGTGAGGCCTGTTGGACTTGAACATGTACCTCTCTAAATAACTGGGGTTTTCTAATGTTCTCTAGATGTAGTTTGACTTTGCCACCAAGAAGTTATTCATTTTTTTTTAAACTTTTGGACATGTGTACTAGAAAAATCTCAGTTCTGTGCACATAATGGTGGAATATTTGTAGGTAAAAATAAGAAATGGACTTTTGTTTAAAAAAAAAACAAAAACAAAACAAACAGCAAAAACCACACACACAAAAGTAACAACAAAACTTCTGACTACAAGATTGAATACAGGGTGTATCCCCAGCTGGATTTTTTTGATGTGTGGCAGGGAGGGGGGAGGGGTTACAATTAGAATAGCATGCACTGTGGATCGGTGCTTAATTTGTACATAAAAAGGAAAACTTTCTTTGGGGTAGTTTGTATTGTAAGGATAACATCKAAAGGCACTGTATCAGTCATTTATTTCCATTTAAAAGATTATATTTTTGAGCAATGGAAACTGTACATGTTATGATTTATACATTACTGATAGCTAGGAATATAGAAAACCTGTTGCTATGACTCTGAAGATGTATCTGACTTGTATCTGATTTGTACATCTCTGCATCACTACTTTATGCAGATTCTCATGATCATTTATTTAAACAGATTGTAGTAACTGGTACAGTTACAACAGGAATTGTAACGTCAAATCTTTCAGTATATCTCAGATGTGTATCCTTGTAATTAAGCTTAATCCTTTACCAAATGTTTGGCTGGAATTTCATCTTGGAGCAATGACAAAATAGGTGCTGGAACAGATTTCCCTCACCCCAACCCATACTTTATTTATTTAATAGGTCTTGTTTTGTATGTTATGTTTTCCCCCATAACAGGTTTGTGCCTTTTATTGGATATTTATTTAAAAGGAGCTATGATAATTTAGGTTGCTTTTTTTCAGATGTATTCTTGTACAGCTGTTCCTTTATGTGAGTTCCTTCATTTTATAAGAATACAGAATGTGTGGAAAATATACTAGCCACAAACTGGAAAAAAATTTAAGGGTTTATGTTCTATGAATAATTTTTTTAAAAATAAGYCGAAGCACAAGACTGGCTGTGTTGRTATTTTAATTGTGGAACTTCACAATTTGTTAATACGGAAATTGTTCTTTTTTTAAAAACTGCTCATATCCAATTATTTGATGAAACAAGTTTTGGAAAAAAATAAACTTTGGCATATGCAAGGTGTGTGTATGTGATCATTTTTTATGTGTTCTCTTAAGGCTTTCCATAATTTTGATAGCAGTGGCTGAATTAGGGTCCTTGTTTGGCTTGTTACTCCTCCGTTGTTTATAGTGGAGAAGGCTCCAGGGAGACTTTGAGTTTTGGTTGAGTTTGCCTAGAGCTGGATTCATTCCCGAGCATCATCATGAGTGTGGACCGCCTGGAACAGGCACGCTAAGGAAGTGTGCTTGCTGCAGGTGGTCCTTGTTTCTAAATTAAAAAATGCTATTTTTAATAGTTTTGTTTCTTTAAGTTGCCGAGATCTGTTTTCAGTTGTGAGCTTGGACTATTTAATAGTYCGTTCCTGTTGTGTCGCCCTTCCATGTCAGTGATGCAGCGCCGTCCGCAGCAATGAGCCACGGGCTCCGGGGCTGGGCCTGGCGGTGTCACAGCGGCTCACTGTCCCTGCCAGGAAAGGCAGCAATTCACTGAACCGGCTGCACGAGCAGGGGCACGGGGCGTACAAATACAGGGCAAGCATTATTGGGGATCCTTTAGAAATGTTTATTGTAAGTTGTTAAACAGGAAGGCATTGCCCCTGTTGTTTCCTGTCTTTGGCTTGTTCGACACCATCTGCTTCTGGGGAAGGCAGAGCAGCTGCGTTCAGAAACAACGCCGCTCTCTCTGCAGGCACAGGCAGAGGTTGGGATAAGGGACACCCCGTTCCCGTCCTTCCCGCCCTCGGGGATACTGGCACAGACCCTTCCCCGGGATGGGGCGAACAAGGCGCTCGCAGTTCTTGCCGCCGCAGGCACGCACCCACCCCTCCGGGATCCTCCCCGTTCGCACCCACCGCTCCGGGATCCTCCCCGTTCGCACCCACCGCTCCGGTATCCTCCCGGTTCCCACCCACCCCTCCGGGATCCTCCCCGTTCGCACCCACCGCTGCGGGACCCGCCTCATTCCCACCCACCGCTCCGGGTCCTCCCCGTTCCCACCCACCGCTCCGGGATCCTCCCCGTTC
>NW_026623288.1:2753551-2772472 GCF_030028575.1 Malurus melanocephalus
CACCCACCGCTGCGGGATCCTCCCCGTTCACACCCACCGCTCCGGGATCCTCCCCGTTCACACCCACCCACCGCTTCAGGACCCGCCTCATTCCCACCCACCGCTCGGGGATCCTCCCCGTTCGCACCCATCGCTGCAGGACCCGCCTCATTCCTACCCACCGCTGCGGGATCCTCCCCGTTCCCACCCACCGCTGCGGGATCCTCCCCGTCCCTCACTCCGCCCTCAGCCCCGCCCGCCCCGCCTCCCTCGCGGCGCTGACGTGATGACGCACGGCCCCGGCGTCCTGGCGCACGCAGCGTCGGTTCCCCAAGATGGCGGCGACCGGAGGCAGCGAGGCAGCGGCAGCGGCGGGCGGGAGGCGCGGCCCGCTCGGCATCCCTGAGGCGGCGTTCGTGGTGAGCGGGGCTGGCGAGCGGGGCTGGGCAACSCCGAGGCGGCGTTTATGAGGAATAGGCCCGGGGAGTGGGGCCGGGCATCTCCGGGGCGCCGTTGAGGAGGAGCGAGGCCGAGGAGTGGGGGCTGTGCGCCGCCAGACGGGCCCGGGCCCCGTGAGGCGGCTCCTCGGCGGGGTCGCGGGCGGTGCCCGAGGGGCGCGGATGGCGGATGCCCTTCTGGGCGTCAGTCCTGGGCCTTATCCGGGCTGAGTTGCAGTGTTTCGATCCGACCTGGCGTTAATGAACAGTAATGCACCTTATGAAAAGCTCAGCCCCCCACGTTAAGCAGTATCGTGTTGTTGCACTTCCCGACTCAGGGCAGTGAGCAGCGTGTGGTGAGGGCTCCTTACGGGGCACGCCTTACCACTTCTGTTCTACAGATAGCGTGCCGTGCACCARGCACTTTTTCATACATCTTCGTCTCTCAATCCAGTTTTGGACTGCTGAGAAGATAAACTCTTCAGAAGTGCCCGTGTGTCCTTCTTCTTGAAAAACAATAAATGTGTGTCTTTTGTAAAACAGGCAGAACTTGTATATCCAGCTGTAAAAACTGATGTACCAGGCATTTGATAATTCTGTTGCGTGGTTGAGAAGATGGAATCAGTGACTTAYGCAGTGACATAATCTTGCAATTATCTGTTAACTGTCAGCTGTGAGCAACCTCTTGATGCCCTGTCTTGATTGCTGCTTTATTTCCTTTGATCAATAACTATTGATCAGAGCGTCCATACCTGGCTGTCTTGGTGATCTCGGGAACTGATGGATGTCTGCCCCATCTGATACAACTGCTTTTATAGAAATAAATTGGTTTGACTTGCATTTTGGTGTTTCTAGATGTAGTGCGTGTATTGCTGACATGTTTTGTCTGGCAAAAGGCCTGACCTAAAGGTACAGTGCTTTCAGTGATCCAGCTCCTCCTTTATCTTCAAGGTTTTTTAACTATCATTAGGGTCTGGCAAATCCTTACTGGGCTGGAAGCATTRCTGCTTCCAGCTAACTTCCTTCCATGCCTTGTGGGAGACCAGCAGAGATGCGAGAGAAGTGAAAGGGTTGRGCCATATCTTCAGCTGCCCTGTGAAACCTCATTGATTCTGACTTGTGAAAGGAAAACTTGTAGTCTGTGCTGACTCTGCAGTGCAGGTGGCCACCCTGGCAGGAAACAGAAGACAAKCAGCCTCAGCAAGCACTTTAAGGGCATCTGTCAAGTCCCTCATTCCATGCTAGTGGCTGTCCTTGTAGCTGTTTGGTTCCATGTTGTTTCAACACCCATGTCTGAAGTATCTTGTGWGCTGTACCATGCAGCTCGGAGAATTCTGTGCCTTCATCCTGTGCTTCTCTTCAGTTCTTGATAACCTTATGTCTGGATCTCAACCCCTTGGAAGTTTTCTAATKCTCAATGTTGAGAGGTGCTGTGATTAAATACAGATGTGTCTGCAGAAGAGCTGCTTGATGGTGATCATGGAGTACTTGATGGAGATGTTCAGACAGACCTTTTATTCAAAATAAGCCTATTCTAAGAAGTGGTAATAATATTCTTCTCTGCAGAGTAAAAACACTATTGTAGTGAGTGTAGGTTTTACTAGAGTTTTTTTTTTTTCCTTCAAAAAATAGGTTTCTATTTCAAAAACATTTAAAGACTTGCTGATCACTTGCCCCACATTCTGCCCCCCGCCTCGCATGCTGCATAGGCAGCCTTACTGTGAATCTTGTCTTCAGAGATTTTTTTCTGTAAATGTCTTGGTTCAGAAGAGGCTCTTCACGCAATTTATGGCTGATGTCTTGTCTGAGTCAATGGGTCTGTAAATTCTTGTCTCTCTCCAAGTTTCAAGTGATGTTAAGCACTCAGGGTAGGGGAGGTTAAGACTCAGGGTTTTACTGCATTACAAACTCTCCAAATAGAACTTTCATCTCTGGTGGTTTTGAGCTGTTGCCCAGAYATTTCCAAATAAAATGCCTTCTTTGTTCTGCCTTCTTCAGCAGGTATGAGGATGCAAATCTKCAAACACGTGTCTCTTGTCATGTTTACTGCACATGCCCCCAGGTGATGAAGCTCTGCAGAGTGAGTGCCTGCAGCTCTTTATTTGGGTCACCACTCAGAGAAGGGATGTGGCAATGCGCTATCCTGCTGCATTTCAGGGCTTCTACAGAACATTACTGTGGCTTGGCTTGARCTTTGCAAAATGGTATTTTGCCAGTGAATTTTCCTCCTAGAAAGATAGAGATGAGTTTTGCATGGCCTTGGTGAGCCTGTAAGGTGATTCTGTAGTTGAGGTTCTGTGGAATATACCACAAAGCAGGGATCCTAATGGCTTTGACAGCCAACTGTGCCTCAAAGCCGTTCTGCTCGAGCGTAAAGAAATGACTGTTCCTTAGCCTTGCAGAATGAGAGGTGGGACAAGAGCCTGACCAGCAGGCTTGGAAGCCCCAGCTGGAAAACCTTGGGGATAAATCTGAGCCCGCCTTCAACTGGAACATTACATAGTGGAAGGAGATCACCAGTATAAAGAGGGCCTGTATTCACTTCCAGATTCACTTCTCAGCATCTTTGTTTCAGGAGGGTGTGGGTTGTGTCCTGTCCGTGTGCACAGATGGGAGCTGAGGCAGAGCTGGGTGCCAGGCTCTGGAGTAGGGGGAGCTGCTGCCCTGCTGCTTTTGCTTTCTGCCCCTAGTGCTTTAAACGAGCAGAGCTGTTTCTACAGTAGGGACTTTCATTTCACAATGCCCTCAGGCCTCACTCCTACAACACTTTCCCAAACTTAATCCCTGTTTTCTTTGTTGAAAGCTTCTCTATGAGCTTTATCCTTCTTCGAATGCTTCCTGGACTTAGAGGTAGCTTGAGGCATTCCTCAGGCAGTCTGCAGTCTCTTGAGTTTGGATCTACCACCTGGACAGTGCTGCCTGCTGCAGGTTCTGGAGTTCATGTTTCTGCAACAGATTTCCTTGATAAGGAAGGCARAGACTTCTTACCACATTTAGTAATTTCATAGTAAGTTTCTTTAGCCAAGAGARTTAAGGCATCCTAATGAGGGAGAGCAGCTCCATGCCTGATACCCCTTTAGTAACATATTACAGTCTTTGTTGTGGAACTTCTGGAATGGAGACACAGGTTCAAAAGGAGGAGCTGAAGAGGCCTGTGGTAGGGCTTCCATCAGGTTTTACTGAGTTGTGCAGGCAATTTTGGGCAGAATTACCTCAGTGGGGGACTGGGGTCATCTGGAACTATGTGTGTAGATGGTGGCAAGGCCAGAAGCGTGTGGTTGATCTCTGGCCTGAAGTACCTTTCAGAGGCTGGGAGCATKGTCCCCAGGTGAGTTGCTTCCTTGATTCTGAAGGAGATACATGCCAAAGCTGACACCCTTGCCAGCTCAGGCCTGTCTTCTCTGGCAGCTTTTCCAGTTGATGGTAGGACTGGCTGGAGTTTTTCCCCAGAGGTTTCTGTGGCTTMCTGCTGACTGTAGAAGGAACTCTGGAAACCAGGCTGTTCACTTCCTTAGTGCCTGTCRGAGCAATAACCCCAGTTTTCCCCCTTTATGTCTTTCTCTGCCACAACATGCTTGCTCAGGCTGTGACTCTTTTCCTTCATCAGTTTTATCCTAAATAGTTTGTAATCTGATTAGCCAGGGAGAAGCATTAGCCCTGCTTTATAGGTAGGAAACCCAGGTTTAGCCATGTTCTGTGGATATCCACCCCTCTAAGGTGTCACTTGACATCAGCCAGGACTCATAACACCATTAACCAGCTACCTACAGACATGGTTATTAAATAATCTGTGCACCTGTCACTTAGTTACTTACAAAAAAAAGTAGGGAGGAGGAAGTGAAGAGGTGACTAAAAAAGAAACAAAATCCTTTTGCACTTCAGTGTAGAAAAGAAGTTTTTTTACATTTCAAACAACCTCTGTATGTAGCTGCAGTAAGATGATAGCATGTCTGTGTCTAGGATTTCTGTAAAACTAACACTGAGGGTTTCTTTCTCTCTTTAAAGGAAGATGTAGATTCTTTTATGAAACAGCCTGGAAATGAGACAGCAGATGTAGTTCTTAAGAAGYTGGATGAGCAGTATCAGAAGTATAAATTTTTGGAACTTAATCTTGCTCAGAAGAAAAGGAGGTAAGTCATAATTTTTGCAGAATTGGGAAGTGTTTAGCACTGTTCTCTTTTTTTTTTAAATATGAAGTCTAATTGCCAGGAWGGCCATGGGGATCCCAGTGCCTCTGCCCGGGCTGTTGGGGAGAGCGATGCCCTCAGCTCTGGAGAGATTTCACTTGAGCAGTGCTGAGTCCTGTGGCTTTCACTGTCAGAACAGTCCATGAACCTCAGAAGAAACACACTTGTTTCACCTGCAGTRGTTTCTACCTGTATTTCTGCTGAGGTTTCCCTCTCCTCTGGGAGATTATAAATAGACAAAATGTATCATTTTAGAAAAAAGGGGTCTGTTACTGTTACTGTATGTTGTTCCTGTGTAAAAGCTGAGCAGAATGCTGTGCTTCCAAAGCCAGCCAGCCTCGGTGTTGTGAGGGGCAGGTGAAGCTGGAGCTGAGCTGCCTTTACATRCCGTGTCTTTCAAATCTGCATTTGTAAGCCTGGAAAAAGCTGTTAAGAGTTGCAAATTTTAAAATGGAGGGTGGACTGTATATTAAAACTGATCACTTGTTTAGGAAACTTTGTGTCTCTGTAAAATAATAAATTATGACTGTTGTTAATTCACAGGCTAAAAAGTCAGATTCCTGAAATTAAACAGACATTAGAAATTTTAAAACACATGCAGAAGAAAAAGGTAAACTATTTTGAATATCTAATGAGTATGAGAAAAGCTAACTACCTTTCCACCCTAACAGAACACATTGCAAGAAATGTTTTGGAGAGCACACTTAATATGCCTTTATAAATAACAGAATTGTTTTTAAAGGTATGTAGTACTTTTTGAAAGCTGGTTCAAAAAAAGTTAATGTTTGTAATGCAAACTTCACTTTAATAGTGTATAGATTGCAGCTAAGCTTTGACTTCATCTCCGTTCTTCATAGGGATTTCTGTATTGTTTTTAAATATGTCTTTTAAAAATGCATTATTTTTGGAGCTCTAACTTTAATGTTGAAGTAAAGTTACATAGAATTTCACCCAAGTTAATACTGTACCAATGGCAAAAAGAAAAGTGTGCTCTTTATTCTAAGTTTTATGTCTTTGGCCTAAGTTTCCAGTGAAAATAGCAATTGTAAGTTTTATCATTTGTCTTAAGGATTCCACACATCCAATGGAAACCAGATTTTTATTGGCAGATAATCTCTACTGCAAAGCTTCAGTTCCTCCTACAGATAAAGTTTGTTTGTGGTTGGGGGTAAGTAAAATGGAACTTTCTTTGAAACCATTTCAGTAACTTATAAAAGGCTTTTGAAAGATAGTTTTGGTTGCTGTCTCCCCTGGTTGTAAAGGGCATGATTCTGTTGATAGGTGCATGGTGGAGCTGTGCCCTGGCAGCAGAGCACATCTAACCAGACAACTTCAATGTGTTAGCAAAGGTTTCTTGTTTTATTTTATTTGGTTCCTGACAGTAAGACTTCAGATAATTGTCTTTTTGCTGGATTGTTCTTTCCAAAAAACTTGTTTGTGTTTCTCTTACCATTTCTGTCACTTTTTGCTTCAAATTACTATCCAGCATTGCCTGGCACAGGAATGTGCTCAACAAAATAACTTAGTTTGGCAAGTACCTTCTCATCTTCTGTGTTATTTGTATTCAGCATCCTGYRTTCCCTTTTCATGCACCTTTTTAGGGAAAGATGGGATTTCTGTTACTCACAGGTATCTGCCGGCATTCAGAGTGGACCTTGCACTAAAGCTGGGTGGGATCAGCATTCACACCCCAGATTTCTAAGTACTTAAGCAATATCAGGTTGGAGTATTTGTATTTAGAGGCTTCATTATATGTGGAGATTAACCTGCTGGTGCTTTTTTTAAGACTTAAATCACGGATGTTCCTAAATCCCAGTGCTGGCTGCCAAACAAAACCTCTTGCTTAGGACAGAAACACTGTTGACACACGAAGCATGTAGGCTAATTGAACAGTTGCTCCCAACCTCTTCTACTTCTGTCATAAAAAGAGATTTTTGTGATAACTCTTGCTTTCCGGAGATTGTCTTCAGAATTCACAAACACTGACTTATATGGAGTATCCCAGGCTTATTTTCTAACAGAACATCAGAGAAAGTTYATACTATTGATAGTACATACTGAAAAGCAATAATGAAATGCCTCACAGAGTTCATTTTATTTAGGTGTTCCTGGCCTCCTGCCCTTTTCCTGCTCGTTGCTTACAGTCTGTGTTGTGCTGTGCATGTTACTGGGGATCTCTGCCCTCCACTTGCTTTAARGAACAGCTTATCCAGCTCTAGCAGCTCAGCCTAGCCTTCCCTGGGATCCTGYCAGTCACAGAATGTGGCTCTGCTCCGGGCACAGTTCTTGGACGGGACAAAGCTTCATTGGTGCATTTTCACCTGATACTGCCCTTTTATCTTGTCCTGTGGTGGATTCTTATTGAAACAACCCTGTGTGGATTAAAAACTACCACCACAGCATCAGAGAAGATTTTTATTCCTGTTGTATCTTTAAATACCTGTAGTAGCTCTTGTTACTGACAGTGCCAGCTGTTTGTCAGCATTCCACACAGAGAGCCTGAGGTTTATCTTGCATCCAACAAGAACTTTTTCTAGAATTATGTGGCACCTGAAAGGTGCTGCTAACGAACATATGGTCTGTCACTTTTCAAATACAGTGAGGATGAGATGCTGACACCTGAAAGGCTGAATGTGATCCATAGGGGAAGAAATCTCTCCTTGCTTTGTTATAGGAAGAGAATTTCTTTAAGTCCCTAGGGAAATTTAYTACTCAGTTACTGAAGGGGTGGAGGCTTCAAGTGGCTTCTGACATTGCCTGTCCTGAATCTTATTGTCTTGGCCTGTCAGGACAGTCTGTCACCAATGTGCTTAGTTACGAACACAGYGTAAAATAAGGTGTGGCTCAGTCCTTACAATGCAAGAGTGAGAGCTTTTATCAGTCTTTCTTTTTTTAGGCCAATGTGATGCTTGAATATGATATTGATGAAGCTCAGGCTCTGTTAGAGAAGAATTTRTCAACAGCCACAAAAAATCTCGATCTTCTAGAGGAAGACCTGGATTTTCTCAGAGATCAGTTCACCACTACAGAAGTCAGTATCCTTTTTGTTCATGTGGGGAGGAGATGTATGTGAATCCAGGTAATGACCAACTTCCATTGTTTTTATCTTAGACTGTCTGTGTTTTTATCTTAGACTGGTTGCCCTCAAAATTCTGCAGCATCTGTGAACTTTTACTATCCTAACAATGAAATGGAATATTGTGTTTACAGGGCTGAGTTTGAGGTTGCTCTCTGAGAGCTACAAAGCTTGCATTTGTGTCCTCATGATACCTACTGCAGTGGTTGTAACCCAGACTGAGTGCAGAGTGAGCTGGAAGTGTGGATTGATGCCCAGGTGACCGCTTTAAAGCAGCGTGACCCTTCCTGTAGAGCATGTGAATATTGTTCTTTGGGCTGTTGCTCATCACACCCTTTGCAGCTGCCTCCAAGCAGCACAAGCCCTGCTGCAGCAAGCCTGGAACTGGCTTAGGCTGTGCTCGCTGTTTTTTATATTTCTTTATATTGTTATGACCCTCCTCCTGGGTGTGGGGTGTTCCTTTTTATACTTTCTACTTAAAAACTATTTTAACGAGTGGAGCTATTGACTAAAGCATTAGATTCAGTTTAATGAAGGCAMAACTGCTTGTTCTTTCAAGTTGACACTTGAGCTGTCTTAGTGCTGCAGGAGTTTGGGATGTGTGAAAAAGGCAAATACAGCTGATATGGGCAGCTTGACTGAAATCAGCAAAGAGTTAGGCAAAACTAAAAGCGTACTGCTCTGCAGTATCTTTTTGAAGGTTTGTTTAAATAAGTAAGTCCTGCAGTTAGCAACTGTTACCAGTGTTCGAGAGTGCTGAGGCTTTGCACCAAGTCAGCCTTTCATTAAACGGACTGTTACAACTAAATAGCCAGCCTGCTTTTTCTCCTTTTTTAAAAATASCTTTTTTTTYCTCTTTTCTGATAGCATGAGCTGTTTCCTTAATTACACACCCTCAGATATGGCTAGAGTTTATAATTGGGACGTAAAGAGAAGAAACAAGCAAGACCCTTCCAAAAACAAAGCATAGTTTTGCCAATTTTAAATGTGGTTTCAATTTCCAAATATTTTTTATTTAAACACCCCCAAACTTCATTCAGGACTGAGTTACTTTCAGCATTTCAGTAAATGGTAAAATATATAAAAACTAATGGTGAGCACCATTTTATTTATTTGTAAACTCAAAATTTGGTTTCATGCATGCTTCAAGAAATGACTTATTTGAAAAGGCACCACACAGTCCAGCAAAGGACATAGTATTTTGATCAGACCAGTCTGTCATAAATAAATTTCTACCTGAAAGCCTGCCTGAAAAGCTGAGCAGCATGTATAGAATGGAGCCTGACATGTTAGGCTAAGGCAATGCAGGGGCTTTCTTTTTCATCTCTGTACAGCTGATGAAGTTAACTTTGACTTGGGCTGGGAAGACAAGCAGCTGTAATGTTCTAGGAAACAACAAAAATAGAGTGGAATCTTGGGGTTTGTCAGTCAGTTAATGGCAGCACCAGTCTGCAAGCATTCCTGGATATCCGCTTTGGATAAACTTGTTGTAGTAACTGTGGGTTAGCCTGTTCCTGAGCTCTCAGCATTTTACAGCAGTTTGTGATTTGTCCTCAGAGAGCAGTGGGAAAGGAGTGAACAGCACAGGGGATGTCAAGCCTGCAGGTCTCACCCTTTCTTGCTCATACACGTGCACACACTGGTTGTTTTGGCGAACGCGCTGAACAAGGACACCCAAACAGCTTGTGAGAGCCCATTTCTGACCCCTTGGCCCAGATGTCCATGTCAAATGTCTGAACACTCTCAGCCTCCCAGGTGGTGAAACCTGTGTTATATTGGGATGGTTGACTGGAACGTGATCTCTGGTGTTACAGTTGGAGTATTGTTTTAGTCCTTACGAAGCCTTGCGAGATTGTTGCCTTTTCCTTTGCAATTTCTTTCTAAAACGAAATGCTCAGTGGTGATGTCAGTGGCTAATAATCACATTCTGTGACTGAGAGTACAGGTTTCACTGCAAAATAAATGCAAATGTTAACTGTTCAATCTTCATGTAAGAAACAATATACCTGTAAATTTTTTGTACTTTTATTTCATGATATTAAAATAGTAAAACTAAACAGTTGTGGCAAACAGCTGTTTTTGTGCATCCTTCTTTGTGTGAAAGYATGAATGTGATGTGTGATTTTTTATAATGTTTCTCTCCCTTAGCTGGGCATGGGGGAGTGAAAAATTCCGTTGAAGCAGCAGACGTGAAAAGTGGAAAAGTGTGGCTGCTGGATCCTGGCGTGAATGAAAGGGGGAGTGTGAGTCAGCACATYTGAATTGGTGACTGAAAGCAAGTGATTTACCAGCACTGTGCCTGCCAGAGTGAGCTGCAGGGAAGGGCACGGAGCAGGTAAATCCTTAGCACCAGTCACCAGTTATTACTCGGGCTCATCTGTTCCTTCCCCAGGGCGATGCTGTTTGTTTCCGTGTCTGGCTGCAGCAGAGGAATGTGGAGCTCTCATGTATTCTCCAGTAGGTGTCTGCAGCAGGATGTGAGGCTGCAGGCTGCTGCTTTCCATTTTCTTTTTCTGGCATCAGCAATGATAGAAAGGCAGCTGCAAACACATCTTGATTTCTCTTAGTTTTTTTCAGTTTGGATTAATGAGATCCCAACTGGCTGTGCTCCCCCCTACACCCCCGGCTGGTCCTAAGGCAGCAATTGCCTGCCTTTGTTGTGYACAACTAAACCACCAGTTAAGCATTTTTGCACAGAAAAAGCAGTGCCAAGCAAAATTAGTGCCATGTGCTGCTGCCAGGGACCTGCTGCGTGTCATGGGGGACAGGTGACAGCCTTGGGACTGAAATTGCTCCAGTGTTCAAAGGTGTGTGCCTCCTGGGGGCTGGGAGAAGGCTGTGGCCATTGTAACTCAGGGTTTGGTGTTTGTGTGTTTGAGTTGAGGTGAATAAAGACTCCCAAGACTCAGAGAAGAGCTCAATGACTAATCCTTTCCCAGGTCTGCCCTGGCCCTTGCTCTTGTAGTTGCTGTGCCACCAGTCCTGCAGAGGCCTCCCAGAGAGACCAAGGCTGCAGTGGCTACAACTGSTGGGAGCAGGGGCTGGTTTTGTCTCACAGTAGTTGTTCTGGTTTTCCTCAGCAAGGSAGAGGGCTGGCTCTGCAGAGTGAGGCAGTCTGCAGGGAAGGGTGACCAGTGGCTGTGAGGCAATGCCTGGGAATGGTGGATCCAGCCCTGGCTGCAGTACAGAGCAGGAACAGGGAGCAGGYAACTCTGAGAGAATGGGCAGGGGGAAAGGAAAAAAAAAAAACCACCAAAATTTCTTTACAAGTTTTGAATTTCACATTATCACGTAGTAACCATTTTGCTAAATACAAGCATATTTTCAGTCACATACAGACAGCTAAATACAGCGTTATTTTCACATTTCGTTACAGTGCATAACAAAGCGAGGACAGTGTATAGTACGCTTTTATTCTGGAGGTTCTGAGCAAGTTCAGTCTAACATGCAGATTGTTTTTAACATGTGGCAGAGACCACAGAAAGTTAGCTTTTGATTTCTTTTAGTCTTTTTGTCCTAGAGTATAAGAGCTCCTGACCTTTATCCTGTGAGAGGTATCACCTTCTGATTTCTCAAAGTCCCTCTAAGTCAAAGCATTAAAACCAGTTGTTAGAAAAGAATTCTTAGCATATCCTATAAGTTCTTCATCTTAGAAAAAACATTCCAAATTTTGTACAGATGAATCTACATTTCCTATATTTTAATAAGCTGTCTAGAAAATGCAAGGAATTAGAAAAAGATGTAGATAATGATTTCTCTATAATTTAATATAACAATTTATTACCTCTAAGTAGTTAAGACTGTGTACATTTTCTTCTGTACTGTTCCTCTTTAGAATTACAACACTTCTGTATTTAAAWTGAAGATTTACTCTGAAGGCCTGAATGCACTTACTGGCTTAGGCTTTCTGGAATTTCTCCCTGGGAGCAGTAAAGGGGAATGTCCAAAACCCATTAAATAAAATATTGGCTGTCTCATGAAAAGTGATCTTTCCCCTCTGGCCAGGTTCTCGCACAGGGAATTACAGAATTTGACTATTGCTAAAATGTTTGATCTAACTCCTGATCCAACTCCTCACTGYCCTTCATGTCACGCTCCAGCTCTGCCCTTGGGGCCACTGCCATCCTCAGCCAGACACCCCAAGACAGAGGGGTGTCCAGCTGGCCCCTAAAAAGCTGAAGCAGCTGCTTGGTGGACTTTCCATCCAGGGAACAATGAAACCAACCCTTGGGTACTGTCTGTCCGTGTCTTTGTGAAATGCAACTGACTGAGCTGGTGCGAGCAAACYGTGTGCTCTGCCCTGGCATCCGCCAAGCCCCTGGGATGCTCCCTGCACTCACCTTTGCTCACCCAGAAACAGGTTTTGGAAAGGGGATAGTTTTTAATCTTCAGGGCACTCAATTCACTCCCAAGTGCCTGGCATTCACTGGCCTTTAGCACAAGGCGTTGGATCTGTTCACAGCCTATCCAAGCWATGACAAGCTCACCAAAAAGCACCAGGCCACTGCCACCCCCTTCCTGGCATTTGCTCCCTGTGCCCTCCCAGCAGGTGTAGTGCTGCTGCTCCCCTGCAGAGCCAGGAACTGAAATTGTTCCTAGAACCCTGACAACAAAAGTGTTCAGGCTTTGGGTTGCTGGGTTGGATTTGCTGCAGGTTTGTTTCTTTTTCACAGCTTCAATATGGAAACCACAGGTTTTTTAATACAGCCCATTTGCTGCTGCAAACTGTGAGACAGGTTCAGAAGGAGAAACAGTCTGAACTCAACAGCAATCAAGACCCGTATTTCTGTAGACAGGGCAGATTAAAAAGCTGTAACAAATATTTTCTTTTTCTCTACTCAAGAGGCCTAAAATAAACACTAGATGCTTCCTRTAGCTTTTACCTAACCCCCCTCCTGCCCATTGCAGTTTGGTGTATAAAGCTTTCAAACACAAGTAAAAAAAGTCACTATAGTTTTGTTTGTTTGCTTTCAATAGGCTGAACTTCTCTAATTTGCTACAGGAGCACAGTCACCCTATTGCACTTCAAAAGCTTGGGTTAAAACTTGGCAGAAGCAAAGCTTCTAAGTGGTGAATGGCATTCCCAGAAAACATCCACCTACACAGATCTTTTGTGAGGCAGCTGCCATYCCATGATGGCCAACCTGAGATGGATCCTCTTTTGTCAAACTAAAACATGGAGGAAAACAAATTTTACCCTTGAGTGTGTCTTGAGGCTTTCCTTTCCACCTGCTCAGACACTCCTGCTGTGTGTTCCACCTTCCCAGTGCCAGTTCTCTTCCACAGAYGCCAAGACAGAAAATGACACTTAACTGCAGAAAGGACTAATGGAAGCTGTTGTTTTCCATGCTATTTAACTTGTTTAAGAGCAAATCTCACCTTTTAGGATGTCTGATGCACCTGAGTTAAGCTTTTCAAGTTTTTTATTTTGTTGGGTTTCTGGTTTTCCTCCCTCCTTTCCATTCCTCCTTGTGACCTGGTTGGTAAGGTCAGCACAGCACTGAGACAGAAATGTTGGTGTGTCCCACTTGGCTGCAACACCCCAGCCTCAATACATAACACCATGAGGACATGGTTCTCTCTTTATGCTCTTGATCATTTAATTCTGCTGGAAAGCCCTGAATTTGGGGTACTTTCAAGGTACTCACACAGGCAGTAAATGAGTAAAAATTGCATTGAATAATCCCTACTGGAGTTGCCACTTAGATTCCTGGTTCAGCACAGCAAGAAAAGCACTATGAAGGGAGGGATAATTTAAATTTTGTTTTTCTCTTTAAATCCCACAGAATTTCTTTGCTATTGAACTAGATTCAAGAACATAAGAAAGAAAACTCAGAAATGTGCATACCATRTCAGTAAACTTCTCCTGTGGAACTGACCTTATGAGGAAATGGTATCTGCCTTTAGACCTTCYTGGAAAGAAACAGCTGACACAAACCAAGATATCCTCTTGTCTTCTCTCTGTCTGCCATTTGTCATATGACTGARTACCCATCCTGTGGCTTTAAAAGCCAGCAGGGAGCTATGGATTTACTGAAAAGAGGACATGTACAGTACCCTGGCATGTGCCAGCCCATTCAGCTCTCTGTATACTCTCTCCTGTGTTGTGCAGCCCCTCATTTCTGCTTCCTGTCTCCTTACAATATCCACATGCACCCTCACTCGCTCTCCTTCAGGTTGTAGCCCCCAATTCTGAAAGGTTATTTGGAACAGAACATTTCTTTCCAGGGTCTGTTCTGGTGTCCAAAACAATGTGGGAGGCYGTTCACAACAGGAGTGTTGCTCTCCCTTCTGTCACACCAAGTTCACTTAGTAAAGTACGTTTGGTTAGTAGAGTTCATCACCACTCACCTCACTAGAGGAGCTCAGCACAAGCACCGCCTATCTGATTTCACCACTTCTTCTGAAGAGTGCACTACGTTTGGGACAAACCCGCTCTTTACCCCTTCCCATCCCTCYTGGATTGAAATGTCCCCCCTTTTCACCAGCTCATATATATCCCGAGTCAGGTCAGTGAAGGCCTTCTCCACGTTAATGGCATCCCGAGCTGAGGTCTCAATGTACTTCATGCCATAGGCAGCAGCCAGTTTCTCCGCCTCGTGCCTGGTCACTTGTCGCTGCGTGTCAAGGTCGCACTTGTGACCTACCAGAACAAAGACGATCTGGTATGGCTGGACGTGCACCTTGGTCTCCTCCAGCCACTCGTGGACGTTCTGGAAAGAYCTGCGGTTTGTAATGTCAAAGAGGAGGAGTCCTCCGACCGAGTTCCTGTAGTAGGCTCTGGTGATGGACCTGCAAGCCAAGGAGCCACAACAGTGTTAAGTTACAGCTGTCTGAATGTGTGTCCTTTAAGAAAGCAGCATTACCACCACCCTGTCTACCCTGCAGAACACAAGGCAAGAGAAGGCCATTTGGGCAATAGGACTTATAGCTTGTGCTCTGTAGAGCTTGTCATTGAAAAGAAAAACTTAACTTGGCTTAAAGATTTCACCCCTGGTCACTGCCCCACTGATTTATTACAGCTCTGTTCAAAATCCCCACCACCACTTTCTTCTCTGAGGAATTTCTGAATGCCCTTGGCTCTTGAGTCACACCCCGCACCGTGTCAGTTCTCCAGATACCTCATCTAACTCAGGGTTTAGAAGCATTGTGACAAATCAAAGGATTCAACTGAAACCAAACACCCGCTCTCTGACAGACGCATTAAAGCAGATTTGGAAGGCAGACCATGGTATGTAGCTCCCCTCCATATACCCAGGGCCTTGGCATGAGGACATCCAYCCACCCCTACACTTTCTCCCACTACACCACTAGGTTAAAGTGACATTGCAATGACAGGACACCGTCTAGTGTGACTACTACTACTCGAAGTGGCACTGACAGCAGCAGCCAGTCTGACCTCCCCAGAAACAGCAAAATTACCCAAGAGCTTCTAAGCCGAATCTGCACTAACAGTGGTCATGTTACTGGTGTCAAATACTGACAACATTAAACAGTCAYCAAAAGACCCCAGAACTGCAGGCTGGGAAATGGAGCACATCTCCCCCAGCTCTTCCGAGGCAGGCCAGCCCAAGGCAGCCAGAAACAGCACAGGAAATCAGCAAACACGGGGCGATGGAGCGAAGCTGAGGCCAYGAGCCTGAGCAGAGCTACACTTCARTGACTACTACACAAGGGGAAACCATGAAGCTGTTGAACAGTGGTGTTTCTGCAAGTCACGGATTCACTCTAAATCCAGAAGCAATGATCGATTTCAGTCCCTGGACGAATTCACATTCAGGCCTGAACCTTCCTTGCTGGAGTAATATAAGCACTGCAGCATTTTTACCTTAGRACAAGTCTTTTTTTGGCCATGCAAGACTGTTGTTAGGTATTGTTTGGCCCTGTAGTGTGTGTCTCTGCAGGAATTGCCCCAAGAAATGACAAACTAGAGTTTTTAAGAATTGTTTTATCAACAGATATGCAGTGATGGGTGAAAATTCACAGACAAAACTGAAGAAAGCCAGAAGCAGSGGAAAAAACATAGTTGGCTGTGTTTGAATAACTTCTCCAATTGTTTGGCTGAGGGACAATAGTCACTCTGCACATTTGGCATTGAGAGAATTAGATCTGCCTTTTGCTATCTGGCCAGCTGCAAACAGATACTGGCACTTTGAATTCACCCCCACACTGTCACAGCCATTTCTGCTTCTCCCCTGTGTTCCATGCCATCAGCCCCGGCTCCTCCTGCCAGCAACAATGCCTCAGGTACTTCTGAAAGACATGACAGGATCCAAGCTGAATGCTGCTTCAAGGTAAAACTAGGTGAAGGTCTCAGTGCCTTTTCTTAAAGCCTTTTCTACAACTGTTTTCCTTACTGATCTGAAGGAAGMAAAGCACATTGCCTCCATGCTGCACATCCCTCCCCAATTCCCACCCAACATTTCTACCTTTCCTCCTCCTGCCATGCTCCCACTGATGCACAGCAGTACAGGGACTTGCACCTATTTTGGCCAAGTTTTAACATAAACGACTGTGTCTGGGAACTGTCCTCTGCTCTGTACCCATGGTGGTGACTCCTGCATCCAGGATTTGTGCCCGTTTGTTTGAGTGTTTTGCTCTCAGCCAAAGGAGAGCTGCTGGCTGGAAGGAAACAGCTCTTCTGTAGGTGGTGGGACACAGTTCCAGGGAGAGAGGGCTGCACATGCTTTTGCTTTTGCTAGCATTACACAACATCACGTTTCAGACATGGAAACAGCAGTATCTGAGCAACCAGAGATGGGCAAAACCTGCCAGATCCGGGAAGAATTGGACCCTGCTCTTCTACAGCTCCAAAGCAGACTCAACACTGCCCCAGGCAGCACCTTCTGGGACCTGGTCTGGCAAAACAGAGTGGCACATGCTTAACTGTAATTTAAGCCTTGACTGCACAGAAATTGCTACTAATTTATGTAGAGTGAAAGAGCTCACAACGGGGGGCAGGAGGAGCAAATATGTAGCACAGCTGCTGCTCAGAAAAAGCCAAGGTGTTTTCAAAATAACTACAGTGGTTTTGTCCTCGTGGGGCAGCTGTTAAACTATGCAAAGCAGACTGGAAATGCTCAAATCACAAAACTCTGAAAAAGGAGCTCATTCTTACAGACTTCCCTCTTAAGAAGTTTTCTGTGCTTGACAAATGACAAAAAAATTCAAGGGTTCTGGAGAGCACCTGCTCCATCGTGCTTCTTGCCTATGACAAGTCCAAGGAGCTTTAACTTATTCCAGTAACAGCTAAATCTTGTCTCTGGCCAAGAAACACACCTTGTAGGAGGAGCCCACRAGTTGTCTTCACGGAGCACAATTTGCCACAGGGCTGAGACTGATTTGAAAAGGATGAACACAAACCAGACACTTCACCTGATTTTGTTCACATTTCAGAGTGCACCACAAAGGCACCTGGGTTTGCTCACTTCCCTCCAGCTTTTCACATTGGGAATTCAAGTCTGTGCTTCRGCAAGGGCATTTCAAAACTACACAATGKKKTTTTTTTTTTAATGCCACTGACCGWTGCTGCCCCTTGCACTCTTCCTGCCTTTGCAGGCCCACCGCAGCAGCGCAGCTGCCCTTGCGCTGAAGGTCGCCTGCTCATCATGCTGACAACCCAAGTGCCGGGCAGGTCAGCCCCCAGCACCGARGGCAAGCAGCCTCCAGGGCCCTGAACTTCCTAATGTGTAAAAGAAGGAAATTGGGGCCCTCTGACAGCTCCCACTCTGCACAGMAGAGGCAGGAGCAGGGGACAGCGCTCAGGTGTGTTTTCTACAGAGCTCAGCCAGAGACCCAAAGCTGGAAGCTGATGCAACTGCAAGCTAAAGCACCTCCTCTYTCAGCAGAAAGAAGCACCAGCTCCTTGCCCTCAAGGCTTCAAGGTAGCTGAGGAAAAACCTGTCAGTGGATAAGGACCAAGTACTGCACATCCTGGGCCAGATGCCAGTGCCACAGATGCGAGGGAAGATTGTGAGAGGGCTGGGGGTAGGGGAGGTTTCACCTATTGAATGAGACCAAAACATTCCTCAGACAAGTCATTACAGCACAGAAGTAGAAGCACTGTGATACTGCACAGAGATGTGGAACACAGGAAGTGATCCCAGAGGGAGCAGGATGGAAGAGTGAATGAGGGTTAAAGACAAATGAAAAATACAAGCAAACAGAGGACAGGAGTTGCAGGTACACCCACACCCCTTCCAAATGAGCCTTGTCTGAGCAGCAGGTCTGAGCCTCTCACCAAGCCTGCTCCAACCAAGGCTGCTGTTTTCCCCATACAGGCCTGAGGGAAACTTGGCRTGGTCCCACATGCCTTTATTTCACTTCATCGAGACTTGGTTACTGTTGCTTAAGCTCCCAAATKGTCTGTACCCATGCAGCACTCGGCATGGCACTCTCCAGAAAGCACYTGTCATCCCTGCACAGCCACAGCCAAGGATTTGTCCCGACCTTTCTCTGTCCTACGGAGAGCTGAGCTCTGCTGTCGCAGCAGAGCATCAAAACACATATTCCACTGCATTTCGCGAGCCTCAGCGTAAGTGTTCGGCTGTGAAACATCCTGGTCACTGCCTCCGCACCGGGGGGAGCAGGCGCTTTCCCTGCCAGCTGCATCCGCCGATGCACGGACATCTCCCGGCTGGAAAAACGCGGACCCAGCGCAGCCTCGGGCCTCGTCCCCCCCTCCCAGCGGCAGCGGGGCCGCTCCTCGACATCCGCACCTGCACATCCTGCACATCCTGCACACCCTGCACATCCTGCACACCCTGCACATCCTGCACATCCTGCACACCTGCGGGCGGCCCTTCGGGTGGACACGGCTGCCAGGGATACACGAAACGGGGGACAGGGGGGCACAAAATGTGCCGATTTGACTCTTCTTTGTCTCATTCCCAAACGCCTCACCCGGCGGTGGCCCCCCCGCCCGAGCCGGGCCCGGCCCGCAGCCCCCGGCCCCGCACCGCGGCTCTCACCGGAACCGCTCCTGCCCGGCCGTGTCCCAGATCTGCAGCTTGATCCTCTTGCCAGGCTCGATCTCCACCAGCCTGGAGAAGAAATCCACGCCCACGGTGGGGTCGGAGATCTGGGCGAAGCGCCCCTCGGTGAAGCGGCGGATGAGGCAGGACTTGCCCACGGTAGAGTCGCCGATGACGATCAGGCGGAACTGGTACAGCCAGATGGCCTCCATGCTGCTGCCGCCGGCCCCTCAGCGCCCGCCCGCCGCCGCGCCGCCCATGCCCGGCCC
>NW_026623288.1:2772887-2814961 GCF_030028575.1 Malurus melanocephalus
TGCGGGATGAAGGGATGCGGGGTGCGGGCTGAGGGGTGCGGGATGAAGGGATGCGGGCTGCAGGCGCGGCCGGTGCCGGTGATGCAATGGCGGCCGCGCGGTACCGCACTGCCGGGAGGAGCCGCCAGCCCCGGAACGCGGCGGTGCGGGAGCCGGGCGGGGCGGGGCGGGGCGGGACCGTGCGGGGCGGCGGGGGCGGCCGGGGAGCCCGGGCCGAGGGGACCGGGGGCTGGAGGCATCCCCGGGGCTGCAGGGATGCCCGGCGGCCGAGGAGAGCCCGGGGCCGGGGCGAGCTGTGCTGAGCCCATGGCCGGGGGAGCTCGCCTTCCTCAGCGCTTCGCCAAGGTAAAAGGGGGTCGAGCAGGGTGCGCRACACCTTTCTGTGTTTTAAACCCGAGTCTCATTTCCGGAGATATTCGGGCTCCTCACTGCTGCATCGGGTGCTYCGTTGCCATTGAAATCAGCCAAGTGCTCCTGGCGCTTCTGGAGAGCCTCTGCACCGGCCCAGGGTCACCTGCACCGCGCCAGCCTGGCTGCAAAGGGACGGTGGTGACAGGACGGCATCTTACTCACGGAACCCAACAAACACACCTTCTCACACATGCGTATGTGTCTGTAAATATGTGTATAGCGGGTGTGTGTGTATGATGCGTGTACAGTCTCTTGTAATTAATAATTGCAGGCATTAAATACCCAGCAACTTAAATACCTCAAGTTTTAAATCCATTTTCCCTCWCTTTGCTCGAGTGGGTTCCACAGGAGCCCAAGTGGCCGTGAACATCCACCAGTACAAGCGCAGACACCTMGCACTGGCAGTCCCAGTTGTGCCCAGCCTGTCCCAAACAGGGAGTGTCACTGTCACAGCAGCACACAGCCACTTTCCCCTCCATGGGATATGGTTGCGTTTGAGCACCTACTTTTAAAACTCTTGCCAGAGCACAGTTTTGATCTCTGGAAGGGAAAATTGACATGTATGTTATTTAAAAAGGGAATTAAATGTCTGTATTCAGTCAGATAAAAAGAAGGAGGAATATTGACACTTTTTTAAAATTTATGAATGTGTTGGGTTTTTAATTTTTATATAAAGATTATTTCATTACAAGCTCCTCCTGCATGACCACTATTGAAATAAATGCATCCACAGGGTCTGTTATATTCATTAGGTCCTCAGAAAAAGGACATTTATGCAGGCACGAGACAGTTAGCCACCTTGCAAATTGGACTGGGAYGTTAGAGAGACCATTTCCAGTCTTGAGTCATAAATGGAAAGGAACTTTTTCAACATTCTTTGAAATATAATCTATTTATTAAAAAATAACAACCCCAAAAGATCYTATTTCAACGTACCTCAGGATAGGAAAGAAAATGGATGAAGCAATCTACACAGCAACAGCGACAGWGCAACAGAAAAATATTAAACCAATAAATCCAAGTTAGTGGTACATTAACCAGTGACTCATTGCCAGYGAGGCTTTGTGGGGCTCTGGTGCACTTTGCTGAATGATTTCTGAGTGCTCGATGCCCATTAGTTGAAGCCCACAACCAATTGTGGTTTCTCTTCACTGTTTTTCTCTCCTCCCCACATGCTCAGACACACTCACCCCATTCCCTTTCTTCCACAGGTGTGACCATGCTCAGGCAGGCACAGGGCACCCAGAACACCCTGTGAGTCACCCACCAGCAGCATCTCCAGGAGCAGCTCAGGCACAGGTGACAAGGGGCATTTCCCAGCATCGGCGTGAGCTTCAACGAGAGCAGCCAAAGCACCCTGACTTGCAGGGCTGTGTGGAGCTGAGGGGACCACCAAGGCGCCCAGCAGATCCTCTCGTATCTAGAGGAATTCCTGGAGCATCAGGGACCTGTCTTCACCAGCAAATCAACCCACAGCACCCCGTGATGCAGATATTATGTTTGTCTTCTCTGAACACATGCATAAAGATGAACACGCGCTGCCTGACTAGGCAGCCACGGTATTAATTAGCAGCAAGTGAGAAGGTAGGAGCAAATGAGATCCTGGGAGAGCCTTTGTTCTGGTACCATTTTAGAAAATGGAAAATCTGGTGTCTGAGAGACAGTAACCCAGATTTGATGCAAAAGGAGGTTTGTTGGCTGAGGACAGGATGGCAGGTGCTGGTGAGACACCGTGGGAATGTGCACTGGGAGCAGCCCTTCAGCGCTCCCTGCCATGGGTCTGGGGTGATTCCAGAGAAGCCCCCTGGTGGGGGCTCACCTGGTGAGCCTCAGAGCTGGTGGTGCTGGGCACAGCTGCCCCAGAACCACCTGAGCACAGGTGAGGGCATGGCTGATGCTGGAGCTCTCTCACTTTCTCTCACTCCATGAGCAGGGTCCAGTGCAGCAGTCAGCATGGCCTGGGAGCTCCCGTGTGGGCAGCACTGCCCTGCAGCCCTGGGCAGCCAAACGTGGGTGACAGCYCTGCCCAAGGGCTCTGTGCACCTTGCACAAGGTGATGAACATTCACACATCAGCCACTGGAGCAGGTATTTCTCATTTAGTAAATTTAAGGCAGAAAAGCTGAGATAAAATGAGGCAAAGGCCGGAGAATGACTCCCTTGGTCCACTGCTCTCCCTGTAGTCTCTGTCTCAGAGGGATTGTATTCACTCTCTTTTAGTGTTAGATGATGAAGTCCTAAGCAGATAATTGGGCTTTTGGTGGCTGTGTGCTGATTGCTGTGTGTGCTCCAAGAGGCAGGAGCCCCACATTAAGGCCCAGCCCCAGCCTCAGCAGTCCCCATGGCTGGGGTGGGATGGTCTCGAGGCACCCAACTCCCCTTGGGCAGGAACTCCTGCTGTGAAGAACAAAACACAGAAGGTACTGRGCCATGGTCAGGGGTGTCTCAGCCAGACACGCTGCTGGACCTCAGCACTGCAATTCACAGGGGTACGTCACAGAATCGTGAAATGGTTTGGTTTGGAAGGGTTATTAAAGCCAAACCCCTTCCATGTGSAGGGACACCTTCCACCAGACCAGGCTGTTCAAAGTACCATCCAACCTGGCCTTGGTTGGATTCCTTCTAAATAGATAGTATTCMCTCTAAATAGTTTGCAGCTCAGTTGTAGCTCAGCTTTCCTGCTGAAGCAGTGCTCTTTAGAGTTCACAGCTGGAGGCTGAAGCCATCTCCCAGCCCAAGGCTGCGCTGCGAGGAGCAGAGTGCATCAGCACTGCACACACCATGCAATTTTAATGCCCTTTCTGTTTCCAAGGATACAAAAAACAATCAATCAGYCACAATCCCTCTCTGCGGGCCTGGCTGCACAGGAGCTGTGCCTGTGCCCCAGCCTGGGACAGTGATCACAATACTGGTGAACTGGCCCTTCCAGGGTTTACATACCAGCCACACTCACCCTCATTGCTGCAGGGATAAACTGCACCAAGCAGAGCCCTGAGTCCCTCCATGACCACACAGGCCAGAGCCCAGACACTGGAAACAGTCACAGGCCACACAGCAGGGTGATGGAAGTGCTGAGAGYGGGGCTGGGGAACCACCTGGAACAAACAATTTATCAGCTATTTCCAAAAAACATCCCTGTTAAATTAGGCCTGTCCAGATGTGACATGGAGACAGATTACACTGTTGACAGGTAATGACTGCACCCATGACCTGTGGCTGATCTGTGTAGCTGTAAAACCAGGACAGAGGGAAGGTAGTAAGGAGAATTAGTGTTTATTATTTATACGATGCCCACAGTTAGTCAGGGTGGTGCAGACAAGCRTAAAGTCAAGGGCACCACACTGTGCCCTGGAACTGACAGCCCAGCTGACAGCAGGCACTGGGAGCATAATTCAGGATTTTGTGACAAGGTGACAGCCTTAGAGCTTGCAGCAGCACTGGCAGGAGGGGAGAACAGGCAGGGCTGAATGCCAGGAGGCACATGGTGCAGCTTCTGTCCCACCTTGGCTTTTGGCTGGGCTAGAGTGCCTTTTGGAAAGGTGGAGTTCTCTGGCAGACTGGCAGCCTCTGTCCCCAGGAAACTTGTGTGTTCTGCCTTCCCAAACAMCCCCAGCAGCAAAATGCTTCTAGARGTGCACAAGRGAGTGAGCACTGCACACCAAGGCAGCTCCAGGCATGCTGGCTGGGGCCCCAGGGGTGGCATCCTGCAGAGCTGCCACTGCTTCCCCAGGGTCACACTGGAATCAAAACAAAAGCAGTAAAGCAGACACAGGCTTGATAAAGAGATTCCTGGCTGAGRGATGCTGGCATTAATGGGCCCCCATCAATATAGGAACCCATTACCTAAATGGCTCKCCTACACTAGGTGCCCAGGTTCCTCTTTTACCCAGCTGAGAGAGGCAGGAAGATCTTCAGAGCTRTTTACCCCACTCAGCTTGATGGGAGGAACCATCCTCCAGCACCACTTGTCTCCCCCTTGGCCKCAGAGAAACAAAGGCCCAGCACAGAGCAGCTGCCTGACTTGAGACAGCTTCAAYTGCCCCATGCCCTGAGCAGGTGGCTCTGCCTCCTCATGGGGCTGCCAAGGCTGCCAGGATCCATGACAGTGGGAGAATGGGAGACACAAATGCAGAGAAACTTCAGAAATAACCAGAGAATCCTCTTGAGTCAGTAGCAGAGCTGCAGGGCAGTGCTAGCATTTGCTTTGCAGCCAGAACGGACAGGRAGGATTAAACTCTCAGACAGTGTGACCCACGTGGGTGGATGTGTACAGAGGATGAGGCTGTCCCTGCATCCCTGCAAGTGGCAGAGCCACCCTCTGGTGCTACAGCACCCATGACACAGCCTTCAGCCCCAAGAGCTGCCCCAAGCAAGTCASCTGGGTTTTTTGAAGAGACATAAAACATTTGCAAAACATTTCCCTGTGACAATAAATTGTCAGCTCATTACCACGGGAGGGCTCAGTCCAGATGCAGCTCCTGGTGTCTTATTTCAGATTACGATCACATTTAAATGGTCATGGGCTGGCTGATCTAAAAGGGGGTCTCCCATCAAGAGATCATTATATCTGCCTGTGTATGCCTGAATCCAAGCACAGATCCTCCACTGGGAATATTATGTCCTTGTAGCTGTTCTTCCCAGGAAGGGAACAGGATCTGCTTAGAGCAAATAGAAGCCATTACAATCAGGATAAATTAGTAATGGTGAGTGGGAGAGARAGAGGAGGGAAGGAAAAGAGTTTAYTGTGATTTTTCTTGCTATAAAGTGGGTGTTTGAGCTACTTACACTGCCMGAAAACAGCTCCCTGGCTTCCCCTCTGAGTCCAGAGCTCAGGCTGCTTGCTTACAGCTCAAGAGCTACTTTGGATTGTTAACATCTACTATAATGGTATTACGGGTTGTTAGATGCATGAAATCTGATTTCTGTTCCTGCTGGTAGCGTCTCGAGTTCAGCAGCAGCACAGGCAGGTCTGCAGTTGCTCTGCTCAGCCCCACTAAACACATCCTGTTTCATCAGGGGACATGATCCTGCTTGTTCAGGATTAGTCGTGAGGGGTTTTAAGGTGCTGCAGGGGGTAGGATTTGTGGCTCTGTGGTGTTGTGTAGTTTCCATTTTGTAGTATACAGATCCAGGTAATTCACTAAACCCTAAAGCAGTCCTTGGAAAAAAAGGAAAACATGCAGAAATGCCCTCATGCTCAGGATTCCTTCCTTGCCTCCTAAAGCAACCTAAAGCACAGCTGGTTTAGCTAGTTTGGGTCCACAACAGAGGCTGAATTGCCACAGCCCAGAGGCAAGTTCAACCACAGTACGATTCTACAACATTTTAAAAGGCAAATGTCTGCCTGCTTAAGCAAGCGCTTATTTCAGGTCACTTGCAGGGCAGTGACTGTACATYAGCCCCTTTCCAGGAGGAATATTTCCTGGAGCCCTCCAGCATGAACCTGGTGAGACCAGCAAACCTGGCAAGCTCAGCCCCTGCTCCTGTTTGTGTTACTCCATCCTTCTAGGACGCTGCTGCCTGCTGACAGCTTCACACTCCATTCAGACTTTACTATCTGAGATGAGGCTTTAAGCTGGGAATGGGAAATTAATGCAAAATGAAAAGGAGCTTTGTTTGGGGCTGCCAGACTCCTGGAGGGCTCCTGAAGGAGACATATCCAGCTCTCCATCATTGCCATCCCTCTCTCAGATGAAAGAGATCTCATATAAACCATTKATAGTAATTTCTCCATGGGCCTTCTGGAGACTGATGCTCAGTTTTTGCACCTTCCAAGCAACCAGTGAGTTCAGAAATGTGGGTGAAGGTGGCAAATACCCCAAAAGTGGGAATGGCCAATCTGGAGTTGCCCAGTGTTGCTCAAACCTCATTGCTCCAAATCAGCCATCTSCTGCTCAGGAGAGGCCAGGTCCTGCTGTCCCAAAACACACTCAGAGTCTTCCTGGAGCCCCACAAACTGCACCCTGGCAGAGCTGCTCCTTGTGGCAGAGCCACCAGTACCAGGAACATCCCAAAAATGCATCCCTGGGAAGCAGTGGCTGCTCTGGCTGAGCCCATGGGAAGGGATTTCTGTTTCAAAGGCTCTCCCGTGGCCAGTAGATCCCRCAGCAGCTGGGAGCTCCAGGAACATGTCCCTTGCACATCTTTGCAAGCACTAATCTTGCATGGGGCATTGCAGTGAGCTTCCCAATGTCTGCTGACCTCTGTGACAATGCTCASAGGGACATTGCTCCCAGGCATCCACTCGAACACCTGAGGGGTGCAAGGTAAGCAGGTGGAAAAGAAAAAGGATACAGCCATGAAAAATCTTCAAGTACAAACCAGACGACTAAAACAAATAATCAAACCTGGTGCTGAAAATGCTCATGYTTAGTTATCAGGATCAGAAATGGGTTTATTTATTCTTTTTTTTTTGATACATCAGTCTATTTGATACATTTTTTAACAAGACTGTAAAAATACAGCATTTCTTATTTCAACAGATCACATTATCACAAGGGTTTATTTAGCCAGCATTATCTCCAAATCTCTACAGTACTTCAGTTTTTTCCCTGTGTTGGTGAAGGATAAAGCTAGGCAAATATTTAGTAATGGATAATTAATTCAACCACTTCTTTTCCATCTCTGCGGAGACACTCATCAAGATTCAACAATTCTTTCTTTCTCTTCTTTAGTTAGCCTCTAAACTATTTGCAATTGTTTCTGATACCTGTAATATGAATAATTTTGAATGGCCGTAGGCCACACATTCTATTTRCCTGATGAGGCAGAAATACTTTCTAGACTTTTGCTTTCTCTCCAATTTTTTAAATCCTGGAAGATTACCACGAAAAAGTGATATAAATCAGACATAACCTGGAAGGAAGCACGTTGACTCGCAAATGCAGAACCATTATGAAAAGCAGCTGCCAGCTGTACTGTAGGTGCTGAGGTTTGTGTTTGATACTAAGAGGATGGTGCYCAAGGGTCCCAGGCTGTCAGCCAGCATTCCCTGGGCTGCTCAGTCCCTGGGGTCATTTCTGTCCCCAACAAGAGCCCAGGGACTGCAGTCAGCTCCCCCTGCAGCGCTGGCATCGGCACCTTTGTGTGCAGGCAAGTGAGAGACACAAACCACWCTCCATGTCAGCACAAAATCTTACCTTTCCATGGAGCTTTGCTTGACCCATGACCTACTAAATACAGTCAGAAACCKTTCCATCTGTTTTTTCTTATTTTTTCACCAGTTACAACCCCACTCTTGTCGCCATCAGCACACACCTACAGGCCACAGTCTCTGTTAGGTTCAACATTCACAGGCAACAAATGTCAGCATCATAAAGCACATGCAAACAGGCCATTAACCTTATACCCACAAGCTCCTCTGCTCCTCCACAGGACACCGGCAATAAATGTGTCTTACATAATTTTATGATAAAGTACTTTCTGTGCAGTAAAGTGAAACAGAGAGAGCATAGCAAATTTTACTGCCTCAGAATCAGCTGTGTGACAAAAGTGTGTGTGGTTTGGCAGTGTAATCTTTTACTTTGATAAACTATTAAATGCCAAAGAAAGCTTCTTAAGTTAATCAGGGCTTAATTTAAATAAACAAGCCAGCAAAAGATTAACARAAATCCTCAATGGAATCTGAATGCAAAAATAGTCTCACAAAGTCCCGTGCCAAGTTCACAAAAGTAATTCTGCTGGGATGAACTGGCCCACTGACCCCCTTTTTCTCCCCTTACTGCCACCACCAATGAAAAAGATGTTAATTTGCTGAAACACCAGCACAACCATTTCCAGCTCCATTGATGCAAACAGAACTTTTGGCAATATTGTGATGAGTTAATGCTGCATGAGGAGGAGGAGGATGAGGAGGAGCAGGGTTAACTCCACTTTCATGATGGACAGAAATCAGCAGAACCCACCAGGAAGAGACCCGGATCTATCCAACACAAAGGTTCTGGCATTACCAACCACTCCCAGGCACAGCAGAAATTCTGCCCCAGRAACATCTTCCTCCTTGAGGACAGGGAAGCACTGGGGAGGAGAGCAGCACCCCCTTGGGTGACTTCACTGCAACAAGCCACCACCCCTATGACCAGGGCTCCAGTTATACCTATGTACAAATAGTCACATGTGCTGCATCTAAGGTAAAGRCAGTATTTTTAAAGCTCTCAGCTTMAGCCCAGTACTGTTATTTTATCCCACAAACATACAAAAATGACCAAATCTTGGTAAACAAAACATGTCAGGCTGGAGCCCATACAAAATATCTTTGACCTGACATGTTACAGATATATCAGTTCCTTCATTAGACAGTCATTGCTTAATTCTGTTGCTCTGTGGACTCTCTCTTAGTGCTTTTATTACTGTGACTGGTACTTTTCCAAGTATTGTCTTTTTCCAACTGCAAAACCACTTTAATTCTTTATTTCTTCCCATTAAAGCTGCTGATTATCTCCCAAATGTTTCCATATAAAGAAAAAGTCTTGTTTCTCTAGGCGTACATTTTTCCATTCATTTATTTACAGCCATCTTTGCTGAACTGAAAATTCACACGAGGCTWGAGTTAAACAAAATCAATCCATTAAAGAACATCAAAATAATCACAGAACCAAAATCTAAAGTGGAATAGTTATAAAAAATATTTCCTCATGACATTTCACTTACCCTTTGGCAAAAATGCTTYATTTTGACACAACAAAATTTAACACCTTTTTGCTTGCTTTTTTTTTGTTATTTAGAGCACAATAAAAATAGATACAAGAAGACCAATTGATGACTAAAGAAAAACATTCTATTTAATCACAATATGTACATCCAAAATAGAAATTACAAAGCTGCAATTCAAAATCTATTCACAACACCACTCTGCCACAGTCAATGTGCCAGGTGAAAAGGKTTTTTGCAAGCTACTGGCAAAAGGGAAAATCCAGACACAGACAGCTCACTGACAGGCATCAGGTGAAAGGAAGACCAGAAGGGCAGCAGGGGATGCAGAGGCAGGAGACCCCCAGGAAAGTGTAGCTGTGCAGCTCCCTTTCACATCCACTCACTCTCTACCTACCTCTCCCAMCACCTCCCAGTATCCCCTGCATTCCAGTGTGCTTTTGACCTTTCATCCCTGACCCCTGGTGCCAGGCTAACATGAGAATGTCTTCTACATCACTAGTTCATATTGAAATGTTTTAAACACAAGGCATTGCAAAGGTGTGATTAGGCCCATTAGTAATGTAACCATATTTTACATTTGGGCAAACACTTTAGTTTATATTGCACTCAAACTCTCTTTTCACAAAGAAACYTGCCTGAGGTCACTGAGGAAGCCTGTGGGAAAGCCAGGAAAGCCGACCCTGCTTGCAAAATTCCACAAGCTGTAAGACCATCYTTGCACTCTTTCAGATTAAAGCAGAAAGAAATTAATATATTGAATTCCTCATTGTCATCCTCTCAGGATGCTTCATTTTCTGCTGCAAATAGTACTCTCTTTCTTTAGATGCGCCTTGGAACTCAATTTTCCTCACGTTAAAGAGGTGTTATCACAGTGACAAATGCAAAGCTCCTGTTGTCACACTGTGCTGGTGACTTGGAGCAATTGTACACCAAGTACAAAGTGTACCCCTCGCTGGGATTATGAATAATACCATGCTGCTGCTCCAGTACAACTACATCTCCGCACAGAAAAAAATGGCACAAGAAACAGCAAAAAAATAAAATATCCATATCTCCTTTTCCTTCTGCCAATGTTCCCAGAGCTTAATGGAATTCAAATGCATAAATGTTTAAACAAAGGCAGATTAAGTTTCTTCTTGGTGAAAATCAAGTGTAGCATCAGTTTGGCATCTTCCATGTCCTCTGTCAGTGGATTAGTACTTAACACCTCCAAGGTGATGTCCATTAATTACCTTTTTACCCTCACACTTGCAGCCCTGTGGATGGTCTCTTTCTCCCCGGTGGAGGAAGTTTCCTAATTCTAATGAACACATCCAGCATGTCTATGGCACCACTGATGGGTTATTTCAGTTTTTTCCTCCCTGCCAGCGAGCGCAGGGGCAGCAATCCCTCGATCCATTCATTGGCAGCCAACATCATCTCCTGCCAAAAGGCCACCTCCTCCTGTGTGGAGTCCATCCAGTCCACAGAGATGCCATAGCTCAAACCTGAAAAGAATGAGAAAACTTAAGGAGCTACACAGAGCTCAGTGCAAAAATACTCAGAGGGATGTAACTGCTGTAGGCAGTGCCTTAACATAAAAGATGCTGACTTCCCCTCAGCAAGCTGCAACCTGAGCACCTCCTGCTCTTCTGCAAATGTCCATTCTACACACAGTTCAGAATGAAGTCACTGCAAAGCCAGAAAATGCAAGAACCYTAAACATAACCAGCCAAGGAAAGCAATACTGGGCTCAAGCCCTTTCAGCATCTTTTAAAATGGTAAAGAAGGTCTTAAAGGTCTTTGGTTTTCCCCTTTAAAGATTTTCTTGTGGACAAGGGGGAGTATTCATCAAAATTTTCTTGTTTCMTTTCTACAGGAATCTAACATACCATAGCAGAAAAGTGTGTATATCAATTCCAATTCAACCAAATCTTCAGGTGCCAATTACTTGTCAATGAGACAGAAGTCTAAATTTAGATCACAGCTAATCTTGGACTTCGTATTTTTATGTCTTATTCTTGTTTCCCCATCCCTCTGGAGAGTTCATAATGCTCCTGSTGACATCAGAGGTTGAAAACAGAGAACACAGAAGCAAATCCAATAGCCACAGGTGCACTTGCAAGGCCGACCTTCCAGCTACCATGAACCTTGTCCCTGAAGGAACAGTTACCCCTGATTGCAACATGGTGAAATCTCTCAGAGAGCACTTCAAGGCTGGGCAGTCACCAGGTGGTGCTGTCCCGTGTGACATTCCTGTCCACCCAGGGCACTCCTCTGTGAGAGGAGMACCAGTATAATGGTGGTTTGTCATGCAGCCTGCTTTCTTGTAACAGCAGGAGCCCTGTCTGAGGGACCCAAGGAGATTCTTGAGTTTTGCCAGACCTCAGATCTGATGTTGGCAGAAAATGTGGGAGCAGAGGGTTGTTACCATGGTACCAGGGCCCCATCCATCCAYGACAAGGTGCAGGTACCACCTACTGAGACACCTTATCCCTGGTTTCTCCTCAACAGGAAAATACTCTGTAACTTCCCACTTCACCTTGTGGTTCAGCACTGGTAACTTTATATTGAGTTAATATAAAGGAAAMTACTCACCTGTCCCAAGGCCCAGTCTGATTCCTCCAAGGAAATGGTTGGTAAGCTTTTCATGATCCCACACAGTGAGTTCAACACAGGCATCCTTCAGGTCCTCGGTATGAAAGCCATCGTACACAATGGTGTGATTGAAAACAGGGTTTGTGTCTCTCTTTATGACTCGGGTCTTTTGGTARCTCTTCTTACTGGTGTCTGGAAGCACATAGCTTTGAGAGGAGAAAAAACACAACATGAAGCATTGAATGCTGACCAAGAGCTTTATCACAGAGAGAATTTTCCTAATTTGGCCACAATAACAAGGGCAATTCTCCCCTACAATTCTCCCAGTGCCACACAAAGCTTTCCAGTCTGGAGGCACAGCTTGGTGAGCGTGAGAAGGAAACACAGCTCTTTGTGTGGACACAAAGCAGGAGCAGCACCGTGCTCAGGCACTCACCACTTCACAAAGGAGTCAACTCCAGACGGACGCAACTGCAGCAGGTCCTTGACGTCTTTGACCCAGATGTGAACTTCGCCAGAGGGAGGATTCTTGGGCCCTGCCATTTAGGTGAAGAGCAAACCTGTCATGCCAGTCAGAGCCACAGCTCACAGAATGACAGACCTGCTCTCCAGGTACCCTGGGTCCCCCAAAGCTCCCCTGTGCTCACTGCCCCTCCCTGGGGGTCTCAGCTCTGCAGCCAGCTCCATCACTCCTGCCAGTGCAGAGGYTCCTGACACAACCTGCCAGGGCTGTTTCAGTCAGGAAAGGAGAAGGAACTGCTGAGCCAACCCAATCTTATGCCTGCCCCRCACCCAGTAACATGGGTTCTGTGCTGCTATGACATCACAACACCCTACAGTGCCCACAGTGCTCAGAACAGCTGATGAGTTAGAGGCTGTTGAGTACTTCCTCTCTCCCCAGCACTTCCTCAGTAAAACCAGATGTGAAAATCAGATGTAGGCTGCAGGCAGTGCTGTCAGACACTGCTSGTTGTGGCTTTGTGCTGATCTCTAAGATTTTGCTCTAATGAGATTCCCCTTTAAGCAGCCCCTAAGCAGATGAGGCATTGCAAGCTGTGTGTTTGCACATGGGCAGTGGTCCTTAATGCATGAACCACATTTACCTAGGCTTCCAGGGGGGACGTACTTAATGGACAAACTCATCACTCCTCGATGATCCACACCATTAACAGCAGAAAGGCTCTGAAACAGAGAGAGTTATGACTGACTAAATGAAGGGTTGTGGAAAAACAGCAATGCAAACAGCTTTTAACTTCAGCACAAATGGATAAACTCTGATTTTCCATAGCTGGAGCAGCCTGTTCATAGGGCAGCTCCTACCACAGGGTTTTTTTTTTTTTCTCAAACTCAGTCTCAGAACCAAAAGCCTGAGGATTCAGAGGACAAGGCTGCCTTTTCAGACATGTCCAACTGGATATAAGCATCTTGGTTCTGAAAGATAAATGTCCTCTATTTGCTGAAAAGGGATCTCAGATCTGTGAATCCAGAAGCACACAGGAAGCTGTACATGCTTTACAAACAGTGGCACCTGAGTATTTACTTGTCAAGGCATGTCAGCTGCTTCACCCAGTACTCTGCTGTCTGTTTTTAAGGGACAGTCTCCATGTGAGTGAAGAGCACAGCAAAGTCATGTCAGAGTTGCTGTCATTAGTGTCAGATTGCGTTTATGAAAGTGTCCCTACAGATCAGTCAGCAAGAGAGACCCGAGAAGCCATTGGACTGAGCATTGAACTGCACTAAGGTGTCCAGGGGTTGTTCCCTAGTACAGCTCAGGTTGTTCTGCTCTACCACACCCAAAGAGCTCCGWGGAGTCAGGAAGGACTTCTGCCATCCTCAGGGCTTCAGGGCTGGGCTGGAAAGCAGGATTGCAGCTGAAACACACTTACCCGGGGCTTCAGTGGGTACCAGTTGAGTTTCCTGTTGCTCCAGTCCCAGCTGGCCAAGTCTATTTCAATCTCCCCCAAAAAACTGTTACGTCCCAATGGATCATTGTGCCAAACAGAGAGATTTAATTTTTGGATCAGCAATACCATTTTCTCTATTTTATACTAGAGGAAGAAAGAGAAGTCAGGTGGTTCAAATTTGTCTCCTGTTTCTTTCACAAACTACTCAAAAYCTTGAGAAGGCTCTGAGACACTCAAACCACCCCACACATGCACTGCCAATGGACTGGTTTCAGTCTGAACATCACTTTTTTTTTTTGTCCTGTAGCAATACTACTACCCCAACAAAGATTTTCTGCTGAGCACAGGGAAACCTGGTGTTCCATTCATCACAGGGCAAAACCAATATTCTTCCAAGAATTATCAACACAGGCCTGGGCACTGTTAACTAATCCTCTATGCTTTGATGAGTATGATCACATAATGCAGACCTTTCTTACTAGTCCCATGCCYTGTGACTGCATTCCAGGGAAGGGGAGAACAAACAGCCCTTGCTCTGACTGCAGGTCCCTATTGCATGCAAAGATTGCTGCGTGGTTTTGGCAGAGAAATCTTGGATACCACACAGATGGGTGCAGAGAAACCATCCCAGGCCTCACACATCCCAGGGAAGAGCAGTGCAGTGTTGGCAGGAGGCAGGCAAAAGATCTGGCCAAGAAGGCAAAATCTTTCCAGACCTGCCTGACAGAGGTGCCTACTACAACAGAGGTTTCCAGAGCGTGTGTTTGTTCTTACCCGTAACACCTCATTGTAAATGGGATTCACTGTCCTCTTCTTCACTGATGTTTTCCTCTTACCCATCCTAGCTTTGTCTGGGAGCAGGTAAGTTTTAACATACCTAGAAAAGAACACAAACTCGAGCTGGATATTGCCCTACATCGCCAAACTCTCTAATAAGCAGGCAGGCAGGAAGGAATGAAGGAAGGAACCATGACATTTAAAGAAAATAAWAATCCTCCAGAACACAAAATCCAGCAATGTAGAAATCACAAGGCACCAAAACATCACTCACGGATCAGATCTGCCTTTCTTCTCATCCACTACAGCCAAGTCCTTGCACTGGGACACGTGCACCTGGAACTCCCGGTTCTTCTCATCATAGTCTAGGGCAAATTCCACAGTTCCTTGGGCATCCACACTCCCAAAATCACCACTGTAGACACTGAGCACACTGCCACTCACCTGCCAGAGGGAAGAGCAAGATCAGTGCCACTGAAACAGGCACTGACTTGGTTCTGGAAAAAGACAGTCAGAAGTGCATTCCCAGAGAAATTATCTGGCATTCCCATCCTCGTGCAGTGTGGTGTCCTTGACACAGAGATGGTTCACAGCTGTGGCTGTTCTCAAACAAGCCAGGGCTGGGGAACCTGAACAGAGGTCTCACAAGGATGTGCTGTCCTAGACCAGGACAGAAGCATTGAATGTTCAAGAAATAAAGAAGTTTTTTCACTCCTGATTCCCAAAACTTTGGGAAATAGACTCAAATATTAGTGGGGGGATCACAGAAGTCTCTTCCCTATGCTTACAGCACAAACAACTGCTATCCTGACCCAATCTCATCACTAAGAAATAAATATATTGAGAGAACTTGAACTATCTTATAAGAACTTGTCATTTCAGGTTGATATATAATCATACAATTGTCAATCCATTTTAAAAAACAGGCTAATAACCCTATCAGACTAGAAATGTAGGAAGAATATTACTATCTTGTCTGTTACTTGCAATGTGCATGAAGTGACACAAAACAGATACAGCCCTGTCCTGAAGAACCCCTGTCCCATCAGAGACAGCYTGTGTGCATCTACTTGTCCCAAAGGCGCAGGAACATGAGGTTTCTCCAGACACAGATCTAGAGTTATGTGCCAAAGAGTTACTTCCTTACCCAGAACGAATTGCATTTTTCCCAGTCAACTTGGGCTTTTTTTTTTTTTTTCAAGGCTTTGTCTTTCACTGGTGGGAAGTTATGAAGCACAAGCAAAGCTCAGCTCCAGAAAGATGAGAGAATTTTCTATTGYACCAATCACTCATGATTCCTGACAGGATATCATAAAAGCTAATGCTGTTTACAAAGCAAATCATTAACCCTCTTGCCACTTTTCTGTGGTACAGTCATGATCATTTATCAAAAAACTTTCCTAGTAATTAACCCAATTCTTCTGTCTTTCCCTACTTACTTTGRTTCTGAATTTTATTACAACCTCCAAAAACCGGCTGAACATCTCCTGTCAGTCCTTGGAGGTGCATCCACCATCCCATCAGGACACTCACCACTCAGAGAATCCTGAATGAGATTTACAACAACGCCTGTATGACCTGGACTCATTTTCAGCTCCCGGATGCTCCAAATTAGAAGAACTCGTGTGCCCCAAAGGTTTTGACATATTGATCTACATTTATGACCTCTCCCTACCAGCTTTGCTTCACATATATTCTTTAAATCTCAAATATACACCTTGGAGAAACCCATAACAGTAACACAGCAAATTCAAGCACTTTTAARCAGCTCCCTCCCCAAATACTGTCTCTAAGGAATCTTTTAAAAACACTCAAATGAATACATTCAGCTTTTTTCAGCTTTCCTTAGAAGCTGAAGCCCCAAAACACGCGTTCGCTGTCCGACTCTGAGTTCCTAAGCTTTTATCTGCTGATAAAAGATGAGCTTGCAGCGGACACCCATCTGCAGTCCTGAACCACAAACATGTCCCTTAATAGCCGTGTGCCTGATTTTCCCACCTAGAAAAGGCTCCCCCACCTTCTGCATTACCAGGATTCCGAGCATCCATTCCTGGGGGTGGGGGCTGTCACTTATAGGAATTTAGCCAACAACGCCTCGGTGGGTCTCTATTTTGAGATGGTACCTGGATGCACTCCTTAAACCCAGGTAATTAATCACCGCTGTTCTTTTAATAATGTGCCCTGCAGAAACAGGATACTCCAGAGGCCACATCAGCAGCRCCAGCCTAAATGCAGCGTCACTGCATCCGACTGAGGAGCCCTGTGCAGGAGCCGCCGGCGCTCGGTACCTACCGAGGAGACAGAAGCCATGTCGGACGAGTGGCTGCCAATGCTGGGTGTCTTTTTGTGCCTGTTCAGCTGGAAGCTGATTTCCGAAGCCGTGTCTGATTCAGTCTGCTCAGAAAATAAGAAGCATCTTTGAGCTCTGCCGMACGAGCACTTTGCAACACTAGAGAGAAAACCCAACTGCTCAGCAGAGTCCCATTAAGCAGAGATCAGGTTAGGAGAGCGGAGGAGAGTGCAGGGAGCCTCCCCAGGGGCATCCCCTCCAACCAGCACCGAACGTCATCATTAACTGCCTCCAAACAGAGCTGCACGCCCCGCCTGGGCTCTGGAAAGGGCACACAACAGCGCGGTTTGAGACACAGGGAAGCACCTGAACTCCTCCAGGGTGGAACAGCTGCTCTGGGTCACTGGGGGCTTTTCTCTCAAGGCTTTTCTCATTTATTCATGGCATAACCAAGGCATGCTCACTCATGTTGGTGGCCAGGAGAAACATTCTCTTGAAACCAACGGCCACTCAGGGAAAGCTGTGAACACTATTTCAGCCATTTCTGGCATCAACCCACCTCAGACAACAGGAGAGGAGAGGATCTGCTCAGCTCTTTGACTCTTTCGGGTTCAAGGAATTGATGTGGTATCAAATGAGGTTTATTGTATGCTGCAGGTACAAACAAAAAAGGCATCGAGATAGCTCGTCAGTGTCAGGAAAATACAAGAAAATCACACTTTTGTTTAAGAGCAAAAGAAGGAGAAAAAGCTTGTGGGAGGCACTGCAGTACCACCTACTTGCCCTGTCTGTGTCACCTGTCATTGAAGCTGATCCTCCCCAAGACAAAAACTGCTAATTAACATCTCAGAGCTATTTTCACTGTCTTCATTCACTGTGTGGGAGTGTGGAACTCCCTCTAGTGGCTCATTTAATGCCCTTATCAGCACAAGGACRTGGATGTTGACTGCTTTGTGTACACTTACACTAAAATCGCACAAATCTGTCTCCCTGTCAAAGAAACCAATCATTTYCCCATTTTTATCTCATAGTGCATTGCCTTCTACAAAAGAGCACTGAAATATTTAAACTCACCATTAAATTTCACCATTGCATACACCTCTCAAATRTGTCTGATAGACACAGAGGTGGGCAATAGCCAGATTATCTAAATGAAACAATTCAGAAAGCTACCTGTCAATAGAAAGATGGTTACTGGACTGTCTGTATGTCTCACTAAAACCTATTTTTTTCTATCTTTATACTCTCCCAGTTAGTCTCTTAAAGATTACTTTCTCCATCCCAGAAGAATTTTGAAATTTTTCTGTTTGAAAAGAACATTCATGTTCATATACACACTTGTTTAGCACGTTAGGCATGATGATACATTCTTTGGTGCTCAAAATGCACAAGAGCTTCTTCATTTACCATTCATTTGATATTTACTGGTTTTATTTCCAACCTTGAGYAAATAATGGTACCWAGCCCTCTCCACAGATGRTTTGCTATACTGCAAACTCTAGAGRAGGGTTTCCAAGGATGAGGTTTGGGGCTCAGAAGCTGAAATATTGGTTGTGTGTGTGAGGACCACATACCCAAACAGGAATGTGGGGCCTGGAGGTTTGAGTCACTGTGCCCTGTGACATGCCCTGCACCACATGATGGGACAGTGCTTGGCACGAGGTGCCACCCAGCTGTGCACTGTGACCTGGCTGCAAGCTGCCTCTGACAGAGCCCCAGAGGGGACTGTCCTCCCTCCCAGAACCAGGGATTGGACATAAATTGGCTCAATCAAAGCYTCTAAGTGGCTTCACCTTTCCTTGGGCATTGCCTTCCCATCCTTCTCACCTCAGTCCTGGCAGCCTTGCCTCACCACTTCCCTTTTAGGCAAGCTCTTAGCTGTCATTTTGGGCTTGCCAGTTTTCACCCTCTGGGGACTGTCATTGCCTTTCCTGGGCACAGAAGTTGCCGCTGCCTTCCCTCAGGCGCTTTCCATGGCTGCAGCTTTTCTGGGCTTCTTCAGGCAGGCTGCTGCTTTTTCTTCTCTGGGTTTCTCAGRCAGAGACTGTCACCATAAAATATGTCCCAGCTGGCAGCTGGGGACATCAGTCCAGCCATGGGCTCTGCTCTGGCTGAGGGGAGAAGCCTCATGAGCAGGAATCTGTGTCACAATTTGCATGCCAACACCAGGTCTGGCCCCTCAGATTGATCCACAGGCTGCCAGCAGCTCCCAAAGCTGCCCTTGTGCAGCAACAGGAGAGACGAGCTCAAGCTTCTTGCCAACACTTTGAAGCCCTCATGTTTTTACTGAAGTAACAAGCCATCAATCTAGCTGCAATTTCCTGGCTCTGAATTTAATTTTAGGCACTATAAACTCTCTAATTTGATGATGAAACAATATGTCATTTTCCTAGCCTGGTACATGCACAGAAGCACGGTGATGAAAACCTGGCATAATATATTACCTTCAGCAAATGTAAACCAAAAAAGAAAGAAAGATGTTACTCACTCTCTGTGGTCGTGTAAATGTTCACCATGCTCTTGGCAAGATTAATGTTATTTGCTCGGGCCAGTGCCTGAGCAGCAGCAGAATGATCCCCATCTTCCTCTGGAACACATGAAAAGCCAAATCAACATGGTAAATAAATAAACAGGAATGGGCAGTGTGTCAACAAGCCTGTGTGTGTGTGTGTGCCTCCCTTGTTCGCTCTGCCTGGAGCTAAACTGCAGTTCCATTGCACATGGAACACGACTGGGCTGCTCTCCAATCATCTGGGTGCTCTGATGTCCCCCCTGAGAAAAGCTCTTCACACGGTGTCAGGAAATGTAATACTGGATTATCCCAGTCCCCAAGACAGACTAGCTCTTATGAAGAGCTTCCATGAAACACAGACATCTGCTAATATCATCCTGAACTGAACAAATTAATAAAGGAAAGAGTCTCAAGAAATATTACAATGATCTGGTGTATAAATGATTGGACTTTAAGATCTTAGATGTCTTTCACAACCCGAAATATTCCATAAAGAAAATATTTGCACTGACCTGAAGTGTAACTCAGGATTTTCATTGGAATGTTATGAGGCAGGAAACAAGCCAAGAAATGACACAATCAAAAAATAAAAATGAGTCTGTGGAAAATCCTCTCAAACAGGTCTTACCCAGGTACATGAGGACAGGAAATTTGGAAAAAGGGGGTAAGATGCCCTCTTTCTGTAGGTCTTTCTTGGAACAGAGCAGAGGTCTGTGTAATCAAAGCSCAAATGCAAAGTGAATTGCAAATGACCATTTTTTTTCATAGTAAGAGCCACTACAAGAGCCCATCAAACCCAGAGAAAGAGGCTGCTAAAATGGTGATATTATTGACACCACCACAGCTGAGAACATGGTATCAGAACCCAGAAAGATCAGACTCCTTATTCAGTCTGCTTTGCTTAAAGTTTAGTATCAAAATTGACTTGTGCATTCCAAAAAGACCCAAAATGTCATTTCAGCACTGACAGCCAGTGGTTATATCAAAGTACTCTAAGAGCCAGTGTATTCATTAAACACTTTGCTTCACATTTTATTTCTTCTATTTGTCTTAGACTTATCTCTACAACTRTAAGGAATTCCTCCAGTCCTACATTTGAAGAAAATATAACCTTGCCAGTGAGCGAAATCAAAGTGAGTTTCCATGATGTGTTGTAGGTAGTGCAGGGCTGTACCAAGGTGAGGTGCTTGCAGGTTAAGGCACAGGGGCTGGGGAGGAAAGCAAAGGAACATGGCACTGCCCCCTTCTACTCTTGCACTAGGCTACACAGGATTTGTTCCCAGAGCTGCTTGTGAATCATTYCACACTAGCTAACTCTGCACAAATTGCAATGCAAGGTAAATGGATGGATGAAGAAAATGTGAAAAATGCAGAAGGGTTAGGGAGGAAACAGGCCTAGGGATGGCTCTCTATTTAGATTTCATAGGGTGTGGCCACAGCCCTCAGTACCTGAGTAAACAGCTGAGTCTATTCCCTGAACGGCTTCTCTCTCTCCAGATGGTTCACCGGGTGTTGGCTGGTCTGAAGACTCGCACATTTTTTCCTCAGGAAGCTCTCCATTAATTTCCATGTTGTCATGAGTGCCCAAATCACATCTTTCTCTTYCCCCTTCCTCACCATCACTTTCACCATCTGTGAGCACAGGCTCGATCAGTATCTGCACCCTGCTCGTCATGGATCTTGCTGTGGTCCTGCGCTCCTGTGCCATGACCAGCTCCTCCGTGGGCGTCCCTGGCTCCAGCACGCTGCCAGACACATCCCGGCTAGGTGACTCCAGTGTGAGGGAAGGCGCTCGCACAGGCAATCTGGATTTCTTGGAGCAGTGCTGCACTGCCTTCTCTTGCTCTGGCWGCAGCAGCCTCCCGTCGCCCTCACTCAGCGAGTCATTTCTTGTAACCAGGCCGCCCGTGCTCTTGGCGTACGGGGATCTGGGAGCGAGGGAAACGGAGCCCTTCCTCGCAGGAGTGGCACAGCTCGGCTCTTCCTCACTAGAAGACAGCGTTATTGTCCTTTTGTAGGGGGTCCTTGTTTTGGTGAAGGCACCAGGTTTTTCTTCAGCGTCCTGGCCTTGCCCTGAGTGCGCAGAGAGCGAGCGGCACAGCTTGAACTGCCGGCCGTCCGCCTCGGCCCAGCCCTGCTCYGCTGCCGCGCTCCCCGCGGCCACGGAGTCTGCTCCCTTCTCCCAAAAGTTCTTCAGGTTCCTGAAGTGTTCGCGGTCGAGGCCGATGTCCTCCTCTTTGTTAGTCATGGATGAGATGGTGTAGTTCTCGCCTTGCTTACCGGCCTGGCTGCTCTCRCGCTCTGAGGGCAGTGCTCTGGGCATTACCTGCGGCGCTTTCTTTGCCAGGCTGTTCTCTGCTGGCCCCGCATGATTCACCAACTGCTCGCACCTGAGCAAAGCTCTGCTTGGTCTCTTCTTAACTGGTATCTTGCTGGGAGCGTAAGTTTCTTCAGGTGGAGTTTTTGGCTCCTCTGTGGTGCTGGTGGCCCCATCAAGAGTTTCCTCTCCAGCTGCAGTGCTGGGCTGAGGCACAGCCTCCTCTGAAAGCTTGGTGGGCACTGGAGACACACCATGACCTACAACAACAACAAATGCTCAGAGCCTGTCCCACTGCATCACACCCCATCTCCCCAGAAAGTCTGGGCTGCGATTTCTCAATATGAAGCTGGGAGAGTTTTCAGAAATCATCAATGTATTCCAAATTCTCTTCCATATTCAGAATCTAAAAAGCCTCCTTCCATCTGAAGAAAGCTCTGAAAAGCCCAGTCCTTCTCCCTGGAACAGGGCATGGAAAAAATCCACTGTGTTTGAAACTGTTGCTGTGACTTGTGGATTTGTTTGCAGCTTCCCTTTCAATTTGATAGCTTCACTACTGGCTATTTGCTGTGTTCCAAAACTACACTATACATTCAAGGCTGGAAAGAGAGGGTAAGTTCTCTTCTGGATTACAGTTSAGAGCCAAGCACTCAGTCTAAAATGTACTGAGAGCCTGGAGAAGTTTCAGTCATTAGATTGCTTTTTGCCTCGGTCCTTGCTGCCCTGAGTGTAATTCATACAAATGTTGGCAGCCCATTCTTAAATGCCAAAGTGCTTTTTGTTATTTATTTGTACACACAGTRAAAAGCATCTTGTCTCTTGGTGTTTGATGCTGAATAACAAAAACACCAATAGGTCACTGAACAAAAAACTTACCTTTTTTAGACAAATGAAAGCTGTTTGTTGCAGCCACAAATGGACTTGTTCCAGAGTCACTCTCTGAGGAAGAGACATCATGTGTGCTGGATCTCTGAACAGAAAACAAATTGTATCAGCGTATATATACTGGAAAGACTGGATAAAACGTATTTTATTTGAGCAGAAACACCAGGGCAGGCAGCCTTTGGAGCCCCTGTCAGTAGCTATAGACTCTGTGAAGCTCCAAAGAATAACAAAACAAAGTACAGAGGCTGTGCCTCTACTACCTTGTATGTTGCAGACAAGTGGACAGGAAGTCTTGGCTTCGGTTTTGGCAAAATTTTCTGCTCTGTGGTTTCACAAGTAGGCGTAGTGGATCTGTGGGAGAAGAGAAATGCCTGGGCAAGGAGGACGTGGTTATGAAGTGCTGGCTGGGTGCTCAGGCAGTCTTCAACACCACCTCAGCTTTGCCCAGACAGAGAACTTGCTCAATAAAAACAATGTGTGTCAACCACTAGGTTTATTCAGACTTTCCCCTTGTGGGGAGTGCCAGAAGAGCCCAAGGGCCATGCAGAAGAGAGATGCATTTCTATGCTATGGCCCAGGAAGAACAGGCCGCGCCTTGCTTAAGACTGAACGAGAAAAACAAAGCAAGCTTTTCAGGATTCAACCAAATGCCCACATCCCGCCCCCTCCCAAAAAAAAAAAAAGAAGGAAAAAGAAACCACTGGGTGTTGTGCCAGCAAAGCAGAAGCACCTCAGGCTTGCTGCCTCTGGATCCTTCATTAAACAACACCCACAGCTGCAAGAGGGTTCCAAGTGTTGTCAAGGCCCATATTTAATATTTAACTGGAGCAACTGCTACCTGTGAAGAATGATTTCTCATTCTGCTGACAAAAAGAGGCAAATGAGATGGGAACAACAATACATGAATATGTGAATATTTTAATTGCTTCTCCATAGTTCACGGATATTGAGTGAGGTCACTGACTTGTTCATTGGAGTGCTTTTTGGGGATRTTTCTGCTCAGTCAGCACAACGTGAAATCCTACCAAGCTTTGATGGAGAGTGCTGAGCACTGGACACAAAGGTAGGCACTAGCAGGAAATGAGCAGTTTCCTCAAACAGTTCATTTTGTTAGTGTTGCTCCATAGCAAAAATTAAACAAATAGAACCATAATTACTTTGAAAAACTAACCAGCATATCCTGACATTAGAGACAGCTTCCATTTTACTAATCCCTTATCAAATCATGCAGGAAAAGACCTTTGTGGGATAAGCACATTAGCACTTGATTATTAGGGGTGGATTGATATTCTGACAATTCCTGGAAGAAGGACTTAAAAATATACTATAGAAGATATTACTTATACAGCCTCGGAAACTCAGTTAAAGACCAGGGTTTAATGGGTAGCAYTCCATTTTCATTAGAAGGGAAAGCAGCAGCCAGAGCATTGCAAGTGCAGCAGCRTTACCTTCCCTCTCCTGCATCAGCAGCGTGCTCAGGGAAGGCAGGACTCGGGGCAGCTTTGCTTTCCAGACCCATCTGGATGTGCTCCTTGGCCTCATCTGTAATGTAACAGGGACAGGAGAAACGACATTTCATTAAACTTATAACAGTTGGTGTGTTGTGTTTGGGGTAAGAAAAAGCTTTCCCTGATAAAAATGAGTCCCACCAGCACAATCCCTGGGGGTTTAAGAGGAGAGRGCTGTCAGGGGTTCTGCCTGCTCTCCCCATGGATGGGGGGCCCCAGGGCAGCAAAGGCACTTCCAGACCCCACGGTCCAAGAGGCCAAAGCTGCCCAATGCCCGACTCGCTCCAGGAGCCATCACATCGCTGCAAACCCCTGCAGGATGCTGCCGTGACTGTCAATAAAGTTAATCCGTTCCAGGATTTAAATTCAGCCATTTCCTGTTTTGACTCAAGTCATCCGATCTTGGCAAACAAAGGAGGAGGCCAATACAGTTAATGAGGAGATCCCTGTTATTTTTACTGGCATAAGRCTCAGCTATATCTTCTAAGCTCCCAAAGAAAAAAACAATAGAGGAGAGTAACCTTTACAGCAGGCTGCTGGGGTATAAAATTGCATTTGATATTTTGTTAGCAAATGGGTTTTTTCGCTACTGYAAAACCAAAAGGATTAAACTCTCAAAGACTGAATAAAAACTAAGCTTTGTCTGTTCAACAAGATCTACATGTATTTATTCACATGCAGCTAGATCTGTTTTAAAGAGAAAATCTACTTGTTACAAGAACTACCAAACCATTTTAGGATATATTTCATTAAACAATACACTAGAAAAAGAAGCTCATAGGATTCAGAAGTGATATGAATTAGTATAGCCTTGCTTGTTATCTGGTTGGAAAACCACACGAGGCCCAAGAGCAGGCCAGTGCTACAGCCAAGACTCAACACTGCCTGTGTGGTACCACCCAGCATCAGCACAGTCATCCTGCAAGTGGCAGGAATATCCAAAGATTCATTCCCCCTGGTCTGTACATCCCTATGGAGAAAAATGCTGCATTCCCAATCTTGCTGCCTGSCCAGTGCCTGGCCCTGAGGTGCAGGGATGCAGCAGCTGCTGCTCAGAGCTGTCTGCATTAGGACTGCATATCTGACATGCACAGAAGAGGGCAGTTGGATAGCCCCATGGTCTCCACAGCAGTGGGAGGTCRGGGAGTCACTCTTGCTGAAAATCACGAATCTGGTGGTGTAGGAACGAGCCTGTTTTAGAGAGCATGTTTCTGAAACAGGAACTGTTTTGCCCATGCAGATGCTGATGCACACGGAGCATCACTGAATGTTTTTTAGAAGAAAGAACCTGAGGCTGGTGGCATGTGCAGACCCTGGCACGTGCAGACATGGGAAGGCACTCTGAGGAGATTTATTGATACAGTGAGCCACATCCTCCTCTTCTGCCTCAGACCTGGGGGAGGGAGATGCCAGCAGGTAGCTGTGCTGGAAGTAAAGGAACAAAACAGAGAGCTCCCACATTTCCCTTCGCCTGTCATGCTGCAAAGACCTTGACAACCAAAGCCTGCATTCATTTCTCGCCTCCCTTGCAAAGGCACCGTGTCATCCTCGCTCTTCACTGACACTTCGCCCTCAGACACAGCTCTTCACTCCTGGCTGGCACAGGCAGCAGGAAATCTTCACTTCCACCCATCCAAATCCCTGCCCTGCAGAACAGCTCAGCCACTGACACAGCTATGCCTGGCTCCTACCACCGCACACAAATAAGCTATTTTAGTRCATTATAATCCACCAAGACAAGCAAAATGCCTTGGCTAATTTTAGGATGAGACAACATAAGAAGTAAATTCCAACAGAAATTAGGAGTGGCCTGACCAGTTTAACTTGTCCATACATATATTTTAATACATGTGTATACAGCCACTCCTGCYCTAACACTTTTACTCATTTCCTATTACTCTAAAACAAAGATTCTCAGTGCCTGGGAAAAGCACAACTAACTGTGCATCGGGACTTGTTTGCCRAGGCAGATGGATAAAATGGTCTCTCTCGTAGGTGATTTTTAGCACTCAAGTTTTGCACATAAACTCAAGGAGAAGTTGTCATCAAATTCATCCAACTGTGCTGCTCTACAGGCCATAGTTTAAATATAGGGTATCTATCTSTTTTATAGATTCATATTATTCCCCACGACTAGTGTTTTCTACTACAATCAATGCCAACTGTGAAAACCCTTAGAGATCCCCACAACCCTCCCTTCTGAAGGCTAAAACCCTCCTCCAGAAAAGATCACTGGGAATTTTCCTTTGCAAGCACAATTTTCCACCCTTCCTCAGCCCACTTACCTTGCAAAGGAAATGCCAGCAATTATCTCAATGGGGCTTTTCCATGCAGGATTTTTTTCATTTCACTCCCTAACACAGACTTAAGACTTAAATCAGGAGTTATGAACACGTTACACAGATTTGACTAAACGAACACATTTAGCTGATATATTCACCTTGAAAGCCAACAGAGGTGAATGACTGATCATTCCAAATGAAGAAAAAAAGGTGTCAATATGGCAAGCAAAGGCCCTTATCTCATCTAAGGTGAATATAYCAGCTGCAGAATCTTGATGCTCAACAGTGATGTAAAATGGCAGTGAAAAAAGTAAGAGGAGGGAATAAAGTCACATGTTATACCTGTGCTTTATCAAAGTGTGAGAATAGAAATAGAGGAAAAAAAGGAAGGAAAAAAGTTTGAAAAGGAATAAAGGCTAAATCTTAATGCAACTCTTAGAGTAATTTAATAATATTTGCTTCTTCCTTCTTAAATCAACATTAGTTAAGTAATGCACGTGCAATGACATATCTTGCATAATACTGCTGTATTAGTGAAGAGTTTATTTTACATGATGGCCTGAGACGGCATCTCATATGTGCACATCAGCCCTAAGAGTTAAATCCAAACTCAGCAGTACTTCAGATTCTGCTTTCCYGAGGTGACAGCAAGCTAAGGGTGCGAGGCAAAGGGCAGACAATCCTATTCACTGCAGGCTGGTGGCTGGGCTGCAGGGGACAGAGCATTTGCCTGATCTGGGCCCTGGCAGAGGCTGCCCAAGCTCTGCCCCTTCATGCAAGCATGAAGTGCACATTCTCAGAAAACAGAGCATGCTCTGCAGAAAAGCCAGGCTTCCAATGCTGCCAAGATGGAAAAAGTTTTATATGTTTTAGCATTCTGGAGGTAAAATAAAATAGTAAATTCAATGACATCAGGAATCCATAATACCAAGGTTAAAAGCAACTTCATATGAAATATGATGGGCCAGTTCTGCATAAGAGCCTCCAATGAATCTATGCTAAGTTATGAGAGCTGTCAGGGGTAGGTAAGGAGCAAAAAGAAAGTGAGGCTCTCAGTGAAGTCCCTTGTCAGCATTCAGTTTTCAGAATGTGTCTAAGTGATSTGGAGCAAGGAAGGGTACCCTAAACCCAGGCAGTTCATGCTACAGAGACATCCTGGCCAAGGAGGCCCATCACACAGAGGAGTGATCTATACTGCTGCTCCCCCCCGGCAGAAATGGGAAGCTGGACCCAGGGAAGATGGCTGAACTGCTGGAGATGACATCTGAGTGCAGGACAGATGCCCCTTTGTCASGGACAGTAGCCTTCACTGCAAAAGAACAGAGCCCAGCTATGGAGCCCTTGTGTTAGAGACAGTGGCAGACTTTGMTTAGAGCTGCCTGTCAGRAGCAAGGCTTGCCAAGGATCTGGGACTGCCCACCCTGACAAATCACCCAGGACTTTGTGTGACACTGGGCTGTAGGGGCAGCTGGCCTGTCCTCATGTCCATCATCCCCAGCTCTGCTCTGCACAGATGCTCAGCACAAAGTTCCAGCTCCAGGCTGGCCACATTTGGACTCTAAACACGGCCCTGCTTGTTTCACACAGGGCTGCTCTCTTGCTTTGAGCCCACAAATCTGCTTTGATCTGTTTTACACAGGACCATGAAAGTTTATCTGCACATCCAACAACACACAGCACATCTACTTGCAATTARCACATGGTCCCATGTACACCCCAGCCGTGGCACACAGCCTGGATGCCATTCAGAGCTGGTCACAAAGCCCGTTTTACTTGGAAAACCACATTTTGTCTTKGAATTATTTCCATGTAAAAAGCTAYRCATGRACCCTCTCAAGTGGGTGAATATATGCCAGGAGGAGAGAGGCACTGTCTCCCTTTGCAGAGATGTGACTGACCCCACCACCCCAGAAACCTGTGAGAGCAGCTCTCATCAGACCACTCAGGAGTTGGAGCAGGAGGATGTGTTTGACCCATAAATATCAGCTTTATGCCAGAAACTGCCCTGCATCATCCCCTTCTCTTTTGATTTCTATTCTAAGAAATGATACCATTGACCTCTAACAAACAGAAATTTTGAAAAAAAAGAAGCTGAAGTAGGGAAAAGGCATTCACTGCACGTGGTTTTGCCTTGGTACACTGCCATGCTGTAATTTTTCCTTTGGGCCCTGATTTTGATAACAAGGGATGTTTTTCTAGTACTGAAAACATAGCTGAGAATCCYCTTATCAGAACACAGGGACTGCTTCTCAACAAACTCTCAGTAGAGMGAGACTCCTATTCTGGACCATTTTCTTCTGGTCCATCAGTTTGTTTCCTTAAGAGGCACACTGACATACTCACTTTCTAGTTTGCCCTTTTTCCTTCTGATTGATGCCCGAAGTAGATCCGGTCCCTCCAAGTCTTCCTGAAACCGTTTCGCCTTCACTTCTGAAAACCATTCACCTGTCACAAACTTCTTCTTCTTTTCATCCTTGATGGAGCCTTGCATCCGCCTGAAAGTCAGTAAGAGCATTAGACATCAAAAAAATCTCCAAAGTTTTGACTTCCCCTGAGCTCTCTTTGTAACATGTCCATGGATYCACCTGTCTGACACCACGAAGGACCCAGAGACTATTCCCTGCAATCACAAGGGCCAAACCAGCATTAAAACAGCAGCTGATTTATTCATTATCTGAAATRGGATCAGCACCTTGTAAACACAGGCTTTCACCCCTTCCAAATTTCACAAATYCAAATCAGTCACCTGGCAAGGAGATTTGTCGGCTTGCTTGGCTGCCCTGAGGGTTGAGGAAGGGGTGGGGCTGTTTGTCTGTCTTGCACTTCTCCATTTTATTTGTCTGTTCATCTCTTTATGAGCAGCAAAGCCTTTTGGATCAAATTTGATGCAAGCCACAGAAATAAATAATGATATTTAGGGAAACAATCTGTCCCTGCAGCATTCGCCCTGGACACTCCTGCCATGCCCATTTTGGCACTCACATGGTTAGCTTTTTCTTGAGCATGGCTTTTCCTACTGTAACTGGCTCAGGCATGCCCAGGGCTGGTTTTTGGCACCTAAACCTGYCAGTGGTTTGCCAGACTGTACTCTAACCCTTCTCCAGTCATTTTGTTTTTCCACCATGGCTTGCTGAATCAGCTGCCTCCCACAGCTCACCACAGTTAGGGTTCCTGTGAAGCCTGGGAGGCCAGAGGAAGCTCCCACCTCAGCCCYGTTCTCAGCAGGAAGATGGGGCAAACCCCCAGATAACCCTGGAGYTTTGAAGGGTCACATTTGGCTGCCTAAAGGCCAGGAGGGAGCAGGTATGGGATAAATGGGCTCAAGACTCTGCAGGGTGTGCAGGGGGCTCTACAGGAGCTCTCACCTAGACCAGGCTGCACCTGCCTCCATGAGGGTCTCAAGGTGCTGGGCCAGAGGAAATSGATCTTTTAATCCTATTTGACACCAGATCAAGAAAATACCATTGACTTCATTTGGCCCAGCAGGCAGGTTGTGYTGGAATCAAACACATCTTCCTGCAGGGAGCTAAACTGGCAGCAAGGGGCTCTGGGCAGGACCTAACTCACTTCACTCCCTCCTGGGAAAGCCTCCTGTGCAACATCTTCCAAAGAGAAGTGAAACAAAACCAAAATAATCCAAACACCTTTTTTACGCAGACACATCCACCCCAAGTCCAAGCTTCTGGCTTCCATTTGTTTCCCCAGCTCCCACCTCCAAGCAGAGGCCAGGGCACACAGGCTCCCAGAAGTCTGTGGCAAAGCTTCCTGCTCCTCCTTCAAGTCTTGAGCATCCCTCCTACAGGGGGCTAACTCTTTTTTTGGCTCAATAGCAAGATGAAGACGCACATCCTTAGTTGGGATAAACTGGCACAGTGCCTTCCCCACTCACTGAGCTACTCATTTCTTGCCATGGAGGATTCAATGCCAGCTCCCTGAGCCTGGTGCACACCGTCAGCCCAGATGGTCTAATGGYTGGCATTTAAAAAGTGACAGCAGCAACAAGCAACCCTGATCAACCAGACCCGAGTTCCAGGATGGCCAGTGGCAAAGGAGCTGAACTGAGCAAGAGTCCCTGGCTCTGGAAYGGCTCCCTGCAAGCCTGTGGCAGATCATGTAGCCTTTAATCACCTCTCTTTGCACTGTGGATGGTGCACACACACCCATCTCAAACAGCAATGAAGGCACATAAAGCAGAGAAGGGGATGTAAAATCTYATTTTAAAACATACTATGGCCTCTCTGTGCTACCGAGTCAGTAAARCCAGGTAGCAGCTACTCCCCTTCTYAAACCTCCRGCACCAATAAATCRGCATCTTCCTCCSCAGAACAGAAAGGGGTGATTGCCCTTGGCATCTCTGAGGGCTGATGATTAGCTCAGGAGTCCAGTCCTGCAGTCCTGAGGAGAGGACAGCAGGGACAGSAGGATGGCTGAGAAAGCAGGATGTACAATGAAAAGATCTATCAGGATCTGAGCAAAAGGGACAGCCCTGCTGCAATCTGCACCTCTCCTTGTTGCACACATTCACACACACCCTCCYCTCTCAAAKAAATGAAAAATYCCCCCAAGGGARGCTCACATCCTGCTGTTACCACACRCTCTCTCACCTGATCCGATCCCCATCCTTCTTCTTCAGCTCTGCATCTCTCTGCAGAACCTTCATCAGCTTTTCATACTCCTCCTCGGTCAGGAAGCTCARGTCCAACATCTTCCCTACAATCTTCTTCAGTTCTTCAGCTGGCTGGAGCAAAGACAGAGGCACTAATCCAGCCCAGGCTGCAGCAGTGCCATGGGCAGCCCCTCACAGCCGCCCTGGTGCTGAGCAAGACGCGGCTGGAGAGAGGATTCACCACGGCATGGCTTGGGTGGAACTCACGTTAGCACCTGCACCTGCACTGCCAGGCGCTTGGCTGGCACGTCCCTCTGCACTGCATGCCTTCCCCTGCCAGGAAAATTCTCTCAGCAAAATTAGGCTCCTTTGCTTTTCTTCAGGCWCGGTTGCAGCGATGTGGATGCCAGCGTCACTCAGAGAGGGAAGCTCTGCAAGGAGCTGCGGGCTGCCTCAACAGGCACGAACGCTCATCTCACCAACGGCAACCCCGGCACCTCTGGCATGCGCTCTCCTCAACAGGGAAGTCTGCTCTGTGCACTTCAAGCATCCCTGCAAAGAAATAGCACCGAGATGCCTTTTATGATAAGCGTGACATATGGTAACCGAATGTGTACATTGGGGGTTTTTATTTGTTCTCCAGCACAAGTTCCAAAACAAGCTGCTCTRCTTTCCTCCCTGTCCTCGAGCTCCTCACGTGGTATTAACCTAACCAAGACAGTATTTTATTTTAGCCCTTTCCTACTAACAGGTAAACAGTTGACTCAGCATGCTACAAGCAAAACATGCATATAAATTACCAAATTGCTTGCTTGGTTTTTACCACCGTTCTTCTTCTCCTGATTTCTTTCTGCCCTAAATGAGACCAAGGATAAGCCCTCAACCTTTGTAAAGCAATCAAAAAACAACAGAACAGCAGCCTGCAAGCATTTCTGCTGCATGTTATGCTATGAAATACCAGGAGCTGCTCACTTTCTAATATGTGTGCCCTTTGCTTTATGCTGCACTGGTATTTGCTATTCAAACACCACTGGTGCAGATCAYTTTGTGTTTCAAAAGACAGTGAAAATGGCCAGAGGCTGCAGGGYGTGGAGGAAAGGTAAATCAAGTGTTGCCTTGCCACTTTACTCCTTTTGGTCTCTCCTGGCCAACTTGAGGGCAGTAAGGCACACCTTCAAGGGAGCAAAAGTTCTGCTCCTGTCCATGTWGGCAGTTTCTAGCTCACTCAGCTTTTCCACTGTTTCCAAACCTTTCAAGTSACTGTGAGTTTCATGACACTTTGCTTTTTCCTCCAAAGCCACAGCCTTGGGAGTCAGATCATTAAAAATGAATAAATCCCAGCCTTCATGACAAACATGATCTGCAGGTCATCACGCCCATTCCCTAACCTCAAGGCCTGTATCACCATTACTSTCTAATCTGTCCCTTTGAGGATACCAATCTCAGCCCTTTCAGGCCACCTATTTCAGTGCTTTGCTGCCAGCAAGAAACTTCTTCCTATTGCCTACCCCGATCTGCCTGACAGGTGTCAGTCTGYCTGAGCTACCACAGGAATTTACCCTTTGCAGTATCCTCAGTCTCCACATTAACCAGCCACAGCTCCTTCAGGTTCCTCACAGCTGGCATTTTCATCATTTCTGTCTCTTCTYTGGACTGTCTCTACAAGGAGAACCTCTTCCCCCAACTGGCCCATCCAAAGCTGAGAACAAATGTTTCAGATGAACTTGGCTCATCTGACATAATTTCACAGATWCACCTTATTTTACGGATGATACATTCCCAAATGTTCGCCTTTTTTGTAATGGTGCATGTTAAAACAAAGAATAAGCATCTGACTGTAAAGTCTGTAAAGAAATACCACAGAACACTGCATGAAAAGACTCATAAAAGGAATAGGCATTGCCATAAAAACTCTTAATTTTTTGTAAAAAATTATTGGAGGATAGGAAACAACATTTCTTATTTCTTTTAGGCAAGTATGGCTATGCTTGTCACACTACATTATAGCATTTATCATCTGAGAAACTATCAATACCACTCTAAATAGTTAAAAAGAAACAATAATAAAAAGCCCTGATGAATCTCTACTGTTTAAACATGCATTTCATCCAGCCTGGCATGGCACTTCCATGCACAGTTCCATCTACTCTCTCTGACTCTCAGGCACAATCCTGTTTCTACAAAGATATTCACAGAAATTTCTGGGGCAGATTGTATTTTTAAAAAGGTATCTAGGGAYATTTCACAGTATTTTCTTCTCAAGAACTTTTATTTATTTTTAACAAACCCCATGACATGTGGGCTGAAACTACTTCAGAAAATATTTTCRGTGTAGACTCATATTTATTCATCAGTATGGCAGTCAATTAAAAATAAAGGCTACTTCTTTGTAAAGAGCCTTTTTTTTCCCATGAAAATGTTTTATCTTATTGAAACRGCTACATTAGAAGCAAAAAGTTAACAGAAACCAAACAGCCAACTCCTTCTTTTGTTTTATAAAGTTAAAAATCAAACCACTTGATGCACCTGCTGTGGGAAAGTGAGCTGGTCCAGAAGACTGCTCCACCAGAGGTGGAGGTTTTGCTGGAAGTGTTTTGCTGGAAGTGTTTTGTTGGAGGTTGTGCTGGAGCTGCAAAGCTGTTGACCCTGACCTGCAGTAGTAAACAGGGCTGGGAAATGCTCTCCATCTGCAGCACAACCATAGGGCTGTCCCTGCTGAGGCTGAGCCTCAGCAGCCTCTACTCTGTGCTCTGTATTTGTCTCAGGCACTGCAGAGGCTCAAAACCAGAACCCCACCATGACCTGCTCAGGTACAGAGCATTAAAGGAGTGTGTTMACTGCTCACCTGGCTCTGCAAGCGCAGTGGATTCAGGATAAAGATCACCTGACAGGTACAGCACATTATCGGGCAGGCACAGTGCTCCAACCATCGCCACTGCCCCAATTGCTCAATCCCCGAGGCAGCACCACACTGCTCAGATCTGCTTAGATCACACTTAATCCTCTCCCCTCTCAAAGCCTGGATAATGGACAGTTTGGACACCACAGGGGCAATGTCACACAAACACCTAAACCAAMAAATCCAGAGGAAAGCCAGGAGCCCGTGGGTCCCACACAGATGGGAACATTTCCCACGTGTCCTGCCCAGCCCTGGCCTTGCCACCTCTGTAAACAGCTGGGAAGGGAAMCACTAAAGTCTTACAGGTTTGTAGGGCAATGATGGGAGTAACTGCACAGTGCTGGGGCAGATTTTACCCCAGACTGGGACCTCTTCAGTCAAGCACTATTTTAGCTTACTGATGTAAACTGGTTTTGGACAAACTGCAACAYACAAGCACAAAGAAAGTTGCACTCTCCTTCCCTTCTGCCAGTGGGAGACCCCTCTGGGTCAGGATTACTCTCTGGTGGCAGGAGTAAAACGGGGAGTCATAAAAAAGTAAATTGTTTTTGTCCAGATCAGCAGCTTCTGCCCAYAGCCTGTGGCACACCATGCAGAGAAAAGTCAGGCTGCCCTTGGGCTCTGCACCACCACAACACCCCAGCACAGAGGGAGCTGYCCTGCTGGGCCCTGCCACTGTCACAACAAAGCAGATGGGGAAAATGGGTTATCATGGCTACAGAAAGACTATAGATCTGAGCAGAGGAGAACACTGAATGTCCAAGAGATTTAACTGCTTTTCTGAGGAAGAGAACATCACAAAGGTCACATGCCCAGCCGTGTTGACAAACACTGGGTGTGGAGGGGGTGTGGAGACAAGCAGCAGCAGGACCCATCATGTGGAATAACTGGCTGCATCTCCTACTGTGATGATAGCTTTTGATTTCTTGTGGCCACCGCCCCAAGAAGGGGARGGAGGAATTTAGGAACTACAGCCTGGCAAATCGCTAGTCAGGGCCCCATTCCATCACCCAGGTGAGCGCAGGACCAGCCAGACCCACCTCACCCTTTAGACCTGGAGCTGCACATAGGTCCATGTAATAAAGATATGAAAACCTCCTGATGCAAAGCACAACAAACGCTGGAGCAGATAACACTGATCTCACAAGACTATTCATAGCCCAATGAAAATAGCAGCAAGCTGAAGAGGCTGCTGTCCATACCTCTTCATCACACAGCATGGCACAATGTAAGGAAATAACCTCCTTTTGCTTTACAATGYGTGGACACTTCCCAGAACCCTCATTAGTCAAGACAGCCCTTGCAGGGCAGGTCAAAAGCAAGAGCAGCATTGTATTGAGAATGATGGATGTGGTGCTGGCACCCACAGCYATACTGCAATTCCCAATATATGCTGTAGTTAACAGCACCAGAAAGACTAAGTGCCAAACCTGCAATACCTGTAGAGTCCATGATCAGCCTTGTGCCTCTCTGTCTCATGCTGGAGGGTCCAAGCCCATTCTTCCTCCCATCTGATTTCTTCTGCAGTCAGTGAAATAYGCAGAGGCATTGCTATCATCATTTTACAGGCAAAACACTGACATTATAACGCTCATTGTCATAATATCATGACATTTAATGGATGTCCTTTTCTAGCAGAGAAAAAATGAAAACCAAACTGTAGGATGGTCTTTCTCTTGGGAAGGATGGGCTGAGAACCARCAAAAAACCTCTTGCCTGTGGGGGCTGGACTGTTTCTCTGTGCCCAGCCGGTGAGGGAGCAGTGTGATCCTGGTTTGTGCYCAGAGCTGGCTGCAGCTGGCACAGCCACAGGGACAAAGGGCACTCCTGGGCTGGGGGCTGCAGCAGGAGGGGCCAGCTGTGAGCCCCACCGAGACCCATGGAGCTCAGCTGGTCCAAGTGCTCCCTCTTACACACAGACAAGCCCTCAAGGTGCAAAAATACAGATGGGAGCGGTATTGCAAAGCCTCCAAACACTGCTTTAAAGGATGAAATCRCTGGGAAGTAGAACAGAGCTCCTAAGGCAGACAAGGGCTGTCCCACTGAGAAGGCACGTGGCTGAACAGCAGACACCCTGCCCAGGTCTGTTCTGCCTGTGGCTACACTTACACCACTAACCCTCCTTCTCCCTCTTCATGCTCACATCTCCCTCTCACTGTAATGAAATAAATATAAAAACACCTGCCTTTTGTTTGGTCGTTGCGAAGTGAAGCTCCACAGCATCACAAGCACTCTTCCAAGGTACATTACGTTCTCATAATTTGCAATACACCACTTGAAGCTCTGCACTAGCACTGTCTGCTCCTCTGCTGACCATGAACAGCTGTGAACTATGAGAACAGAGAATATATTTAATTGCTTTCTGAAAAGCTGTTCCACCAAAACTGCCATCACAACACTGACTGCAATGATATTTTGTCTGACTTTTTGCAGAGAAATGAGAGAAAGAGGTCTACTGTTCCTACCCAAAACCTCCAAAGCAGTGAAGTCATACAGAAATGGCCTTCATATGAGAGACAGCTGATAAGATAAAGTTCAAACAAAGTAGGCAGTTGTGGTCTCCCAGAGYAGTCCACATATAAATGCATCTGTTACCATCACACAGCAAATGTCAAGGCCAAATTCTGGCAATGCCAGGCACAAAYACCAGAATTACTCAAGCTCAACTACTCACAGACTTTATACATATTTTTCTCCATTAAGTGAGGGCTGTACATGACACAATGTGCTGTTCCCACCTCAGACAGATCAATGAGCAGCTCATATTGCTGATAACCCCCAGTGAGGGCAGCTTTGGCAGCTAGAGGGGCAGCTGGAAGACAGCAGTTCTGACCCTGGAGATGGCTCTCCAGTGTGCATCCCAGCACAAAAAAAAACACTGCTCAGCTCATTGTGAGCACAGCCCTGGGTGGTTTCTCTCACATCCAGTCATTGTCTCACACCATACTTTCCAATAATGTTCAGCATGATGAAGAATCTTGCTGTTTTATTAAAATCCCTTCCCTCCCCCTCCCTTTAGGCAGCTCTAGTGAAGGAYATCCATTGATCAAGAATGGCCCTGAGATGGCAGAGAGGAATTGCAGGAATTTATCAGAGCAAGCAGGTCTCTAGCCCAGCCCCTTGAGAGCAGCCAGTAGAAGATATTTTAGAACAACAATACAATGCTAGGCCAAAAAAAAAGGGCAAACTCCTCTATTCAGTGCATGTGGRGAATGCATAACTGAGGAAATGCTCACTGACCACATCAGAAGTGGGTGAATTCTGCTTATTTGCACTCAGTGTCAGAAATACCTCCACTTCCAAAGAACATCCCRGACCCAGGACATTACAGAAGGTTCAGTTAAGGATGCATAAGGATTTTTTCCTCCCCTTTCCATTTCTACCCAATGCAATGTAAGCACCACATGAATAATTATCTCCACTGAACTCTACTCATCTCCTTCTAGCAAGGAACTGTATGGGTGGAATTTGCATTACACACAATTTACTTCCTTTTAGCCATTTTCAATTAAATGAACCATCCTACGGTWACCACCTAGGGTAAACAAAAGACTGAGCTTCTCAGTCTTAATCATTATTTCCTAGAACCAACATCACCAAAATTAAAAAAAAAAAATCAGAGGAGAAGTGTGACTCAGACTCCTTAAGGTCCACAAGGCCTTTTATTGGTACTAAACTGATAATCCAAKGCTATAGTCTAAATATTTGAGACTTCTGTTTATTTCATAGGTGGGAACTATTTGCAGAGCTTGCAGGATGTAGTTCATTGTAATTCTGCAGATTGCCAGAACACAAATAAACAAGCACAGCCACCTGGGACAYCGAGAAATCCCCTAATATGCCAGAGAACAAGGATGGCTGGAGCTCCAGAGAGGATTTCACAGCCTTTGCTCTGTGACCCTGCCAGACCGTCTCTGCCTCCCTTCATTCCCAGGGCACAATTCCAATCACAGGAGCTTTGRTGGAGGTGAGAGGGAAGCGCTCCCACAYSTCCACTAAAGGCAYTTGGCTTTGGGGTGGGGGCAGGGGSTTGTTCTGGGGTTTGYTCTCAATCTGAACTGGTKTCCTCAAGAACACAACTTGTACAAGAATTTGCACTCCCTATTTATAGGTTTGTACYAAGCCTTCACCCCCACAGCTTAGCTGTGAGCCAGTTTAGGACTTCTCATGGACATCACTGCACTTCTGCTGCACTGACATTTCCTTCAGAGAAAAATCCTGGGGTCCAGGCTTCCCTCTCAGCCAAGGGAGAGCAGACAGGCTGTATCTGCTTTAAAGAACTCAGCTGKCCTCCTAGCAGGGTTTCTGGATGACACATGGTATGATGGGTACTCCTAAAGGCATCTTCTCAGCTGTTACACTTCAAAAGGCAACAATAAATAAATATATGGTATCTAAAATCGAGCAATTAACAGCTTAAATCTAGATCATGGCAAGTATTTAGCTTGATCACCTCCCTGTCCCCCTTTGTCACTCACCCATCCTCAGAACCCAGGTATTTTCAATATGAAAAATGGGAGATGGAAGATAAGTTTTGGCTGAGTTCAAACAAAGAAACTGCAGGAATGGAAAAAGAAGAAAAAAGCAACCACCCATGAGAATTTCTGGCTTTTATTTTTGACCCAGAAAAATATTTGCTGACCTCAACTGTGCTTCCTTCCAAACATAATTTCTCCATGTTTGCCTCCAGTGGTGACACGTCTTAAATTGCTTTCCTGACCCTGCTTGTTATGCCCCAATAATTGTGAGCTTGCAACACCTACCCTGCTCAGGARCCCTCAGGATCAGAATGCATTTTATTTAAAAAAAACACAATGCTAAAACCACCTCGTTTTGTAACATGGTGGGGAAGTTAAAATATGTGGGGCCCTGTTCCTTTGTACTCCTGTGCCTGCTGAGCTCAATGGCATGAGGCAGAGCGTGGTGATAAATCCCAGGGAAAACAGTGCTGTTTGTTTAGGAAACTTTGCATACTGAGGGATCCTTCCTTCTGGTCACTGATTATTTTTTAAGCCTCGGCCACGCCTGGATGATTCTGAAATACCTTCATTCCAGTTTTGAGTTAACTGTAGAACAGCAGGGTGCACCTCATTGTTTGAGATATTTGGAAGGTATTAATTCCTCCAATATCTGGGAAAAGGAGTTTTGGAGACACTCTAAGAAGCAATCTCCTGATCTGCAGTTTCCATTAAGTGATGCCAAAAGTGGAAACAGAGGGGCTACATCCAGAGGATGGGGTCACCCCCCACATTATGGAAGGGGAGAGCAATGATGCTCAAGTCCATGTCTGATCAGGGATCCTCACCTTTTCCTCTTCTAATTCCYAAGCACGTGCTGAGGCCTGGACTGGTCCATGCTGGGTCTGGTTCTAGTACAGAAATGCACCACACAACAATTGTAACTAAAGCTGTTTTACTTTGTCACCCTGACTACAGCCAGAGGAAACTCCAGGCAGAGTAAGCCCTCTGCTGAAGCTGCACATCACCTGCTTTCACAGATCTTTCTCCATGACAAAACAAATTCATACATTAATATTTKCTTACAAACTGAACACTTTTCTTCCAGAAATAATGCAGCTTTCCAATGCAAACACCAACTCAGTCATTAATTCACCTGTTGGAGCCACATATGTGCTCTAAGAGCTGGATGGGATGGTGGGAGAGGAGGTCCTGGCAGCACCTGTTACTCACAGGAAGGAAAAAGGCATCTGATTCCACAGTCTGTTCCCTGCTGTGCTCAAAACAAGGTGAAAGATTTAAGCCTGTCCAGTGAAGGGTGACATCCAACACCCACAGCTACAAGGAGGTGAATACTACCAGAGATGGGGAGGTTCAATTCACGAGGAGATTTATAATTAAGTGTATCAGATGCTACACTAATTACAACACAAAGCCATAGTTTTCATAGTAGGTTCTGTGTACTAGAAAAAGAGAAGGTTGCAGTAGGTTAATTAGCTACAGGCACAGCTATAAACAGATGTGCTTAAACAAGCACAAATCTGCATGTGGGCATGGCCTGTCATTTAGTTTAGCTTAACATAAAAGTTTAGGCAAACTCAAGTGAAAGTCCAAACACAGATTGCATGATTTAATTAAAWCACTAAAAATAAAATCAGTATCAGATGATCATCTGGTACACTTGCATAGACAAGGTGTTTCTTCCAACTGTGCAGCTCCATGAATACTTAGCAAATCTTGAAGGGAAGCGGGGAAAACAGACTTTTGGGATTAAAAAAACAAGGTCACCTTGAACTGTTGAACAATGTAGTTTTATTTTACATGCTTAAGCTGAATAAGATGAGCAGCTTTTATATGAGCAGCATCAACTCTAATTCTCCCAGACACATGATGATGCTGCTGTGTAAAATGCATATTATGCTGCAGAGGGTGCAATGCCTGCCCAGGGACACTCCACGGGGTGACTTTGCTTTGCGGTGTCAGCCCTGTGAGCTGCAGGGCTGCAGGAAGGGAACAGCTTGGGCTGAATGTGCTGAAGCAAAGGAGGCTCAGCCAGRCAGGAACCCAGAGCAGCTCCTGCAGCAGCCTCCATGCATGAGTGTCCAATCCCAACTGTTTTGGCCCTCCGAGATGAACTGCACCATTAGGTTTAACTTGCAAGAAAAGTAACTTGGTTTTGATTCAAGAATCACTAACGAACGCTTATTTCTCTCCAGCACTGACGCCTGCTAACACCCCAGAACAGCCTTGTACTCCTTTCAACTTTGTTGCWAACATTTTTTATTGCTTTGTTGTTCTCCCCCCACACACACTCCCCCGCTACACCTCTGAATGCAGATAACAGTATTGATTTAAATGCAATCAAAGSGAGCCTGATGTACAATGAACACTTTGTCCATGTTGTGCCATACTGTGGCAAGGGCTGTCCCTTTCCCAGGGATGGAGGCCCATTAAAGGGACATGATTTATGAGATCAGGAGGAAAAACAACAAGTTTGCACTTCAATTACAGACTTGTGCAGGAGARCAGAAACTTGGGTCACCACGTGAAGTTTCTCAGATATTCTGCCAAAGGTGGAACAGGGGAGGGGGGTAAAGGAGATGTGTTCAGCCCTCAGAACCAAGTGACCCTTGCCTGCTGACACCCTCASAGAAGTCTCACAGTGGCAGGTCAGTAGAGCTCCACTGTCCCAACCATGCCTATGGTCTGCCCTGGTGCCTAGAATAGTCTATAACATCACTGGAGAGAATAAGCTCCATCACAAACTATTTTATGTGAAAATGACTCACTGCCAAAGCAATCTAAGAAAGACATAAGAATCAAACTGCAGGGGCCATAGGTCACCATGGCTTATACAACAGCATCGATCACACTGAGAGGGAAAGGGGGCAGAAATTTATAAACGCTGTTGTTATTGCCATGCCAAGCAATTACAACAATGAAGCATGAGCAAGGAAGTAAATAAAACAAGGATGGACTAGGAAAATACAGACAAAACAGCAGAAGTCACAGGAAAGTGACACATCRTGTTCCAGGTTTTTACAAGCAATTTAGAATAAAAAATGGGGAAGCAATAACAAAAAGTACACTATAAATCATCAAAAGTACCCCTCATTTTCTAGGACTTTCCTTTTTTCGGAAGTTTTTTATGCCAGATTTTCTCTACAAAGAAAGTTGTGGATGCCCCATCCATGGAAGTGTTCAAGGATAGGTTGGACGGGGCTTTGAACAACCTGGTCTAGTGTAAGGTGCTCCTGCCCATGGCAGGGGGGGTGGAATGAGATGATCTTTAGGGTCCCTTCCAACCCRAACTATTCTATGATTTCTCCTCTGAAAACCAGCAGCTGCCTCCCAAACTTAATTTTCATATATGGGACAAAATCACTCTGCAACTCATTGCAAGAGGCTTTGCTAACACAAATCATCAATGATCATCAAGATACGCTTTTATTAAACAGCCCTAAGCCCCGGCCAGACCCACGGGTGGGATGTCCCACGGGTGGGATGCCCCACTCAAGGCAGGGCCCCGCCAGCCCGGTGTGCAGAACCAGCCCCGAGCCGTCCCCGCAGGGCTGCGAAAGGCACGGTCCCCGTGTGCCCCTGGCCGGAGCAGCACTGTCCTGTGCCAGGCGCTGTCCTGACCCCGAGCGCTGCCGCGGAGCTCACGGGCACCTGCGGGCACTGTCAGGGCTGTCCCCGTGTCCTGCCCCTCTGTCCTGCCCGGCAGCTGCTCCRTGCAGCCGCCCGACCCCACACTCGTACGGTGCCCCCGCAGCAGACCCTGCCTGGAGGGGAGGTCCTGGATCCCTCCGGGGACCCGCGGGCACGGCTGGCAAGGGGCAGGAGGGGAGCGGCACCGCCGCCCGACCGAGCGGGGTCGGGAAAGCACCGGGGTGTCCCGTGCGGCGGCCAAACCCGGCACACGGACACGGAGAGCTCGCACCGAGCCCGGCCCGGGGCTGCGCTCCCACCCCCCCGCACACCGGGACCGGGACCGG